>NW_027224922.1:0-89461 GCF_041296235.1 Equus asinus | reverse complement strand
ATGCCAGAACCGCTTGCCGGACTTTCTGGAATCACCTGCTGGGAATGCTGGACCCACCTCTCAAATGTGCCAAAAATCAAGTGACGGAGACGCCCAAAGCACCTGCCGAGCTAGCCGGAAGCACCTGCTCGAATCGTCGGAACCACCTGCCGGACCTGCCTGAACAACCTGCTGAGCATGCCGGAGCCACCTGCCGGACGCGCCAAAATCACCTGCGGGCTGGGCCAGAACCACTTGGAGGACTCTCTGGGATCACCTGCCGGGCATGCCGGAACCACCTCTCAGACGTGCCAGAACCACGTGCTGGACAGGCCGGAACCACCTCCAGGACAGACCAGAACCACCTGCCGAACCAAACTGAATCACCTGCCGAGAACGCTGGAACCACCTGATCCACTGCCCGGAACCACCCGCCGGACACGTCAAAATCACCTGACGGACATGCCAAAATCTTACCTGCTGGACATGCCAAAATCACCAGCCGGCTATGCCAGAACGACTTGCCGGACACTCCGGAATCACCCACCGGGCATGCCGGAGCCACCTCCTCAGACTCGCCGGAAGCACATGCCGGACACGCCGGAACCACCTACTGGACAGACCGGAACCACCTGACGGACCCATCTGAAACACCTGCTGAGCACGCCGAACAACCTGCTCGACTCGCTGGAGCCACCTGCTGGCCACGCCAAAATCACCAGCCGGCTATGCCAGAACCACTTGCTGGACACTCCGGAGTCCACCTGCGTGGCATGCCGGAACCACCTCTCAGACGTGCCACTACCATGTGCCGGACACGCCGGAAACACCTACTGGACACAACGGAACCGCCTGTCGGACACGCCTGAACCACCTGCCGAGCATGCAGGAACCACCTGCTCGACTCGCAGGACCCACCTGCCGGACACGCAAAAATCACCTGCTGGCTATGCCAGAACCGCTTGCCGGACTTTCTGGAATCACCTGCTGGGAATGCTGGACCCACCTCTCAAATGTGCCAAAATCAAGTGACGGAGACGCCCAAAGCACCTGCCGAGCTAGCCGGAAGCACCTGCTCGAATCGTCGGAACCACCTGCCGGACCTGCCTGAACAACCTGCTGAGCATGCCGGAGCCACCTGCCGGACGCGCCAAAATCACCTGCGGGCTGGGCCAGAACCACTTGGAGGACTCTCTGGGATCACCTGCCGGGCATGCCGGAACCACCTCTCAGACGTGCCAGAACCACGTGCTGGACAGGCCGGAACCACCTCCAGGACAGACCAGAACCACCTGCCGAACCAAACTGAATCACCTGCCGAGAACGCTGGAACCACCTGATCCACTGCCCGGAACCACCCGCCGGACACGTCAAAATCACCTGACGGACATGCCAAAATCTTACCTGCTGGACATGCCAAAATCACCAGCCGGCTATGCCAGAACGACTTGCCGGACACTCCGGAATCACCCACCGGGCATGCCGGAGCCACCTCTCAGACTCGCCGGAAGCACGTGCCGGACACGCCGGAACCACCTATTGGACAGACCGGAACCACCTGACGGACCCATCTGAAACACCTGCTGAGCACGCCGGAACAACCTGCTCGACTCGCTGGAGCCACCTGCTGGCCACGCCAAAATCACCAGCCGGCTATGCCAGAACCACTTGCTGGACACTCCGGAGTCACCTGCGGGGCATGCCGGAACCACCTCTCAGACGTGCCACTACCATGTGCCGGACACGCCGGAAACACCTACTGGACACAACGGAACCGCCTGTCGGACACGCCTGAACCACCTGCCGAGCATGCAGGAACCACCTGCTCGACTCGCAGGACCCACCTGCCGGACACGCAAAAATCACCTGCTGGCTATGCCAGAACCGCTTGCCGGACTTTCTGGAATCACCTGCTGGGAATGCTGGACCCACCTC
The DNA here is from genome assembly GCF_041296235.1 of Equus asinus. NCBI lineage: Eukaryota > Metazoa > Chordata > Mammalia > Perissodactyla > Equidae > Equus > Equus asinus. The sequence continues at coordinate 87,547 of NW_027224922.1, read as the reverse complement.
TCAAATGTGCCAAAATCAAGTGACGGAGACGCCAAAAGCACCTGCCGAGCTAGCCGGAAGCACCTGCTCGAATCGTCGGAACCACCTGCCGGACCTGCCTGAACAACCTGCTGAGCATGCCAGAGCCACCTGCCGGACGCGCCAAAAGCACCTGCGGGCTGGGCCAGAACCACTTGGAGGACTCTCTGGGATCACCTGCCGGGCATGCCGGAACCACCTCTCAGACGTGCCAGAACCACGTGCTGGACAGGCCGGAACCACCTCCAGGACAGACCAGAACCACCTGCCGAACCAAACTGAATCACCTGCCGAGAACGCTGGAACCACCTGATCCACTGCCCGGAACCACCCGCCGGACACGTCAAAATCACCTGACGGACATGCCAAAATCTTACCTGCTGGACATGCCAAAATCACCAGCCGGCTATGCCAGAACGACTTGCCGGACACTCCGGAATCACCCACCGGGCATGCCGGAGCCACCTCTCAGACTCGCCGGAAGCACGTGCCGGACACGCCGGAACCACCTATTGGACAGACCGGAACCACCTGACGGACCCATCTGAAACACCTGCTGAGCACGCCGGAACAACCTGCTCGACTCGCTGGAGCCACCTGCTGGCCACGCCAAAATCACCAGCCGGCTATGCCAGAACCACTTGCTGGACACTCCGGAATCACCTGCGGGGCATGCCGGAACCACCTCTCAGACGTGCCACTACCATGTGCCGGACACGCCGGAAACACCTACTGGACACAACGGAACCGCCTGTCGGACACGCCTGAACCACCTGCCGAGCATGCAGGAACCACCTGCTCGACTCGCAGGACCCACCTGCCGGACACGCAAAAATCACCTGCTGGCTATGCCAGAACCGCTTGCCGGACTTTCTGGAATCACCTGCTGGGAATGCTGGACCCACCTCTCAAATGTGCCAAAATCAAGTGACGGAGACGCCCAAAGCACCTGCCGAGCTAGCCGGAAGCACCTGCTCGAATCGTCGGAACCACCTGCCGGACCTGCCTGAACAACCTGCTGAGCATGCCGGAGCCACCTGCCGGACGCGCCAAAAGCACCTGCGGGCTGGGCCAGAACCACTTGGAGGACTCTCTGGGATCACCTGCCGGGCATGCCGGAACCACCTCTCAGACGTGCCAGAACCACGTGCTGGACAGGCCGGAACCACCTCCAGGACAGACCAGAACCACCTGCCGAACCAAACTGAATCACCTGCCGAGAACGCTGGAACCACCTGATCCACTGCCCGGAACCACCCGCCGGACACGTCAAAATCACCTGACGGACATGCCAAAATCTTACCTGCTGGACATGCCAAAATCACCAGCCGGCTATGCCAGAACGACTTGCCGGACACTCCGGAATCACCCACCGGGCATGCCGGAGCCACCTCTCAGACTCGCCGGAAGCACGTGCCGGACACGCCGGAACCACCTATTGGACAGACCGGAACCACCTGACGGACCCATCTGAAACACCTGCTGAGCACGCCGGAACAACCTGCTCGACTCGCTGGAGCCACCTGCTGGCCACGCCAAAATCACCAGCCGGCTATGCCAGAACCACTTGCTGGACACTCCGGAATCACCTGCGGGGCATGCCGGAACCACCTCTCAGACGTGCCACTACCATGTGCCGGACACGCCGGAAACACCTACTGGACACAACGGAACCGCCTGTCGGACACGCCTGAACCACCTGCCGAGCATGCAGGAACCACCTGCTCGACTCGCAGGACCCACCTGCCGGACACGCAAAAATCACCTGCTGGCTATGCCAGAACCGCTTGCCGGACTTTCTGGAATCACCTGCTGGGAATGCTGGACCCACCTCTCAAATGTGCCAAAATCAAGGGACGGAGACGCCAAAAGCACCCGCCGAGCTAGCCGGAAGCACCTGCTCGAATCGTCGGAACCACCTGCCGGACCTGCCTGAACAACCTGCTGAGCATGCCGGAGCCACCTGCCGGACGCGCCAAAATCACCTGCGGGCTGGGCCAGAACCACTTGGAGGACTCTCTGGGATCACCTGCCGGGCATGCCGGAACCACCTCTCAGACGTGCCAGAACCACGTGCTGGGCAGGCCGGAACCACCTCCAGGACCGACCAGAACCACCTGCCGAACCAAACTGAATCACCTGCCGAGAACGCTGGAACCACCTGATCCACTGCCCGGAACCACCCGCCGGACACGTCAAAATCACCTGACGGACATGCCAAAATCTTACCTGCTGGACATGCCAAAATCACCAGCCGGCTATGCCAGAACGACTTGCCGGACACTCCGGAATCACCCACCGGGCATGCCGGAGCCACCTCTCAGACTCGCCGGAAGCACGTGCCGGACACGCCGGAACCACCTATTGGACAGACCGGAACCACCTGACGGACCCATCTGAAACACCTGCTGAGCACGCCGGAACAACCTGCTCGACTCGCTGGAGCCACCTGCTGGCCACGCCAAAATCACCAGCCGGCTATGCCAGAACCACTTGCTGGACACTCCGGAATCACCTGCGGGGCATGCCGGAACCACCTCTCAGACGTGCCACTACCATGTGCCGGACACGCCGGAAACACCTACTGGACACAACGGAACCGCCTGTCGGACACGCCTGAACCACCTGCCGAGCATGCAGGAACCACCTGCTCGACTCGCAGGACCCACCTGCCGGACACGCAAAAATCACCTGCTGGCTATGCCAGAACCGCTTGCCGGACTTTCTGGAATCACCTGCTGGGAATGCTGGACCCACCTCTCAAATGTGCCAAAATCAAGTGACGGAGACGCCCAAAGCACCTGCCGAGCTAGCCGGAAGCACCTGCTCGAATCGTCGGAACCACCTGCCGGACCTGCCTGAACAACCTGCTGAGCATGCCGGAGCCACCTGCCGGACGCGCCAAAATCACCTGCGGGCTGGGCCAGAACCACTTGGAGGACTCTCTGGGATCACCTGCCGGGCATGCCGGAACCACCTCTCAGACGTGCCAGAACCACGTGCTGGACAGGCCGGAACCACCTCCAGGACAGACCAGAACCACCTGCCGAACCAAACTGAATCACCTGCCGAGAACGCTGGAACCACCTGATCCACTGCCCGGAACCACCCGCCGGACACGTCAAAATCACCTGACGGACATGCCAAAATCTTACCTGCTGGACATGCCAAAATCACCAGCCGGCTATGCCAGAACGACTTGCCGGACACTCCGGAATCACCCACCGGGCATGCCGGAGCCACCTCTCAGACTCGCCGGAAGCACGTGCCGGACACGCCGGAACCACCTACTGGACAGACCGGAACCACCTGACGGACCCATCTGAAACACCTGCTGAGCACGCCGGAACAACCTGCTCGACTCGCTGGAGCCACCTGCTGGCCACGCCAAAATCACCAGCCGGCTATGCCAGAACCACTTGCTGGACACTCCGGAATCACCTGCGGGGCATGCCGGAACCACCTCTCAGACGTGCCACTACCATGTGCCGGACACGCCGGAAACACCTACTGGACACAACGGAACCGCCTGTCGGACACGCCTGAACCACCTGCCGAGCATGCAGGAACCACCTGCTCGACTCGCAGGACCCACCTGCCGGACACGCAAAAATCACCTGCTGGCTATGCCAGAACCGCTTGCCGGACTTTCTGGAATCACCTGCTGGGAATGCTGGACCCACCTCTCAAATGTGCCAAAATCAAGTGACGGAGACGCCCAAAGCACCTGCCGAGCTAGCCGGAAGCACCTGCTCGAATCGTCGGAACCACCTGCCGGACCTGCCTGAACAACCTGCTGAGCATGCCGGAGCCACCTGCCGGACGCGCCAAAATCACCTGCGGGCTGGGCCAGAACCACTTGGAGGACTCTCTGGGATCACCTGCCGGGCATGCCGGAACCACCTCTCAGACGTGCCAGAACCACGTGCTGGGCAGGCCGGAACCACCTCCAGGACAGACCAGAACCACCTGCCGAACCAAACTGAATCACCTGCCGAGAACGCTGGAACCACCTGATCCACTGCCCGGAACCACCCGCCGGACACGTCAAAATCACCTGACGGACATGCCAAAATCTTACCTGCTGGACATGCCAAAATCACCAGCCGGCTATGCCAGAACGACTTGCCGGACACTCCGGAATCACCCACCGGGCACGCCGGAGCCACCTCTCAGACTCGCCGGAAGCACGTGCCGGACACGCCGGAACCACCTACTGGAAAGACCGGAACCACCTGACGGACCCATCTGAAACACCTGCTGAGCACGCCGGAACAACCTGCTCGACTCGCTGGAGCCACCTGCTGGCCACGCCAAAATCACCAGCCGGCTATGCCAGAACCACTTGCTGGACACTCCGGAATCACCTGCGGGGCATGCCGGAACCACCTCTCAGACGTGCCACTACCATGTGCCGGACACGCCGGAAACACCTACTGGACACAACGGAACCGCCTGTCGGACACGCCTGAACCACCTGCCGAGCATGCAGGAACCACCTGCTCGACTCGCAGGACCCACCTGCCGGACACGCAAAAATCACCTGCTGGCTATGCCAGAACCGCTTGCCGGACTTTCTGGAATCACCTGCTGGGAATGCTGGACCCACCTCTCAAATGTGCCAAAATCAAGTGACGGAGACGCCAAAAGCACCTGCCGAGCTAGCCGGAAGCACCTGCTCGAATCGTCGGAACCACCTGCCGGACCTGCCTGAACAACCTGCTGAGCATGCCGGAGCCACCTGCCGGACGCGCCAAAAGCACCTGCGGGCTGGGCCAGAACCACTTGGAGGACTCTCTGGGATCACCTGCCGGGCATGCCGGAACCACCTCTCAGACGTGCCAGAACCACGTGCTGGGCAGGCCGGAACCACCTCCAGGACAGACCAGAACCACCTGCCGAACCAAACTGAATCACCTGCCGAGAACGCTGGAACCACCTGATCCACTGCCCGGAACCACCCGCCGGACACGTCAAAATCACCTGACGGACATGCCAAAATCTTACCTGCTGGACATGCCAAAATCACCAGCCGGCTATGCCAGAACGACTTGCCGGACACTCCGGAATCACCCACCGGGCATGCCGGAGCCACCTCTCAGACTCGCCGGAAGCACGTGCCGGACACGCCGGAACCACCTATTGGACAGACCGGAACCACCTGACGGACCCATCTGAAACACCTGCTGAGCACGCCGGAACAACCTGCTCGACTCGCTGGAGCCACCTGCTGGCCACGCCAAAATCACCAGCCGGCTATGCCAGAACCACTTGCTGGACACTCCGGAATCACCTGCGGGGCATGCCGGAACCACCTCTCAGACGTGCCACTACCATGTGCCGGACACGCCGGAAACACCTACTGGACACAACGGAACCGCCTGTCGGACACGCCTGAACCACCTGCCGAGCATGCAGGAACCACCTGCTCGACTCGCAGGACCCACCTGCCGGACACGCAAAAATCACCTGCTGGCTATGCCAGAACCGCTTGCCGGACTTTCTGGAATCACCTGCTGGGAATGCTGGACCCACCTCTCAAATGTGCCAAAATCAAGTGACGGAGACGCCCAAAGCACCTGCCGAGCTAGCCGGAAGCACCTGCTCGAATCGTCGGAACCACCTGCCGGACCTGCCTGAACAACCTGCTGAGCATGCCGGAGCCACCTGCCGGACGCGCCAAAATCACCTGCGGGCTGGGCCAGAACCACTTGGAGGACTCTCTGGGATCACCTGCCGGGCATGCCGGAACCACCTCTCAGACGTGCCAGAACCACGTGCTGGGCAGGCCGGAACCACCTCCAGGACAGACCAGAACCACCTGCCGAACCAAACTGAATCACCTGCCGAGAACGCTGGAACCACCTGATCCACTGCCCGGAACCACCCGCCGGACACGTCAAAATCACCTGACGGACATGCCAAAATCTTACCTGCTGGACATGCCAAAATCACCAGCCGGCTATGCCAGAACGACTTGCCGGACACTCCGGAATCACCCACCGGGCACGCCGGAGCCACCTCTCAGACTCGCCGGAAGCACGTGCCGGACACGCCGGAACCACCTACTGGACAGACCGGAACCACCTGACGGACCCATCTGAAACACCTGCTGAGCACGCCGGAACAACCTGCTCGACTCGCTGGAGCCACCTGCTGGCCACGCCAAAATCACCAGCCGGCTATGCCAGAACCACTTGCTGGACACTCCGGAATCACCTGCGGGGCATGCCGGAACCACCTCTCAGACGTGCCACTACCATGTGCCGGACACGCCGGAAACACCTACTGGACACAACGGAACCGCCTGTCGGACACGCCTGAACCACCTGCCGAGCATGCAGGAACCACCTGCTCGACTCGCAGGACCCACCTGCCGGACACGCAAAAATCACCTGCTGGCTATGCCAGAACCGCTTGCCGGACTTTCTGGAATCACCTGCTGGGAATGCTGGACCCACCTCTCAAATGTGCCAAAATCAAGTGACGGAGACGCCCAAAGCACCTGCCGAGCTAGCCGGAAGCACCTGCTCGAATCGTCGGAACCACCTGCCGGACCTGCCTGAACAACCTGCTGAGCATGCCGGAGCCACCTGCCGGACGCGCCAAAATCACCTGCGGGCTGGGCCAGAACCACTTGGAGGACTCTCTGGGATCACCTGCCGGGCATGCCGGAACCACCTCTCAGACGTGCCAGAACCACGTGCTGGACAGGCCGGAACCACCTCCAGGACAGACCAGAACCACCTGCCGAACCAAACTGAATCACCTGCCGAGAACGCTGGAACCACCTGATCCACTGCCCGGAACCACCCGCCGGACACGTCAAAATCACCTGACGGACATGCCAAAATCTTACCTGCTGGACATGCCAAAATCACCAGCCGGCTATGCCAGAACGACTTGCCGGACACTCCGGAATCACCCACCGGGCACGCCGGAGCCACCTCTCAGACTCGCCGGAAGCACGTGCCGGACACGCCGGAACCACCTACTGGACAGACCGGAACCACCTGACGGACCCATCTGAAACACCTGCTGAGCACGCCGGAACAACCTGCTCGACTCGCTGGAGCCACCTGCTGGCCACGCCAAAATCACCAGCCGGCTATGCCAGAACCACTTGCTGGACACTCCGGAATCACCTGCGGGGCATGCCGGAACCACCTCTCAGACGTGCCACTACCATGTGCCGGACACGCCGGAAACACCTACTGGACACAACGGAACCGCCTGTCGGACACGCCTGAACCACCTGCCGAGCATGCAGGAACCACCTGCTCGACTCGCAGGACCCACCTGCCGGACACGCAAAAATCACCTGCTGGCTATGCCAGAACCGCTTGCCGGACTTTCTGGAATCACCTGCTGGGAATGCTGGACCCACCTCTCAAATGTGCCAAAATCAAGTGACGGAGACGCCCAAAGCACCCGCCGAGCTAGCCGGAAGCACCTGCTCGAATCGTCGGAACCACCTGCCGGACCTGCCTGAACAACCTGCTGAGCATGCCGGAGCCACCTGCCGGACGCGCCAAAATCACCTGCGGGCTGGGCCAGAACCACTTGGAGGACTCTCTGGGATCACCTGCCGGGCATGCCGGAACCACCTCTCAGACGTGCCAGAACCACGTGCTGGACAGGCCGGAACCACCTCCAGGACAGACCAGAACCACCTGCCGAACCAAACTGAATCACCTGCCGAGAACGCTGGAACCACCTGATCCACTGCCCGGAACCACCCGCCGGACACGTCAAAATCACCTGACGGACATGCCAAAATCTTACCTGCTGGACATGCCAAAATCACCAGCCGGCTATGCCAGAACGACTGGCCAGACACTCCGGAATCACCCACCGGGCACGCCGGAGCCACCTCTCAGACTCGCCGGAAGCACGTGCCGGACACGCCGGAACCACCTACTGGAAAGACCGGAACCACCTGACGGACCCATCTGAAACACCTGCTGAGCACGCCGGAACAACCTGCTCGACTCGCTGGAGCCACCTGCTGGCCACGCCAAAATCACCAGCCGGCTATGCCAGAACCACTTGCTGGACACTCCGGAATCACCTGCGGGGCATGCCGGAACCACCTCTCAGACGTGCCACTACCATGTGCCGGACACGCCGGAAACACCTACTGGACACAACGGAACCGCCTGTCGGACACGCCTGAACCACCTGCCGAGCATGCAGGAACCACCTGCTCGACTCGCAGGACCCACCTGCCGGACACGCAAAAATCACCTGCTGGCTATGCCAGAACCGCTTGCCGGACTTTCTGGAATCACCTGCTGGGAATGCTGGACCCACCTCTCAAATGTGCCAAAATCAAGTGACGGAGACGCCCAAAGCCCCCGCCGAGCTAGCCGGAAGCACCTGCTCGAATCGTCGGAACCACCTGCCGGACCTGCCTGAACAACCTGCTGAGCATGCCGGAGCCACCTGCCGGACGCGCCAAAAGCACCTGCGGGCTGGGCCAGAACCACTTGGAGGACTCTCTGGGATCACCTGCCGGGCATGCCGGAACCACCTCTCAGACGTGCCAGAACCACGTGCTGGACAGGCCGGAACCACCTCCAGGACAGACCAGAACCACCTGCCGAACCAAACTGAATCACCTGCCGAGAACGCTGGAACCACCTGATCCACTGCCCGGAACCACCCGCCGGACACGTCAAAATCACCTGACGGACATGCCAAAATCTTACCTGCTGGACATGCCAAAATCACCAGCCGGCTATGCCAGAACGACTTGCCGGACACTCCGGAATCACCCACCGGGCACGCCGGAGCCACCTCTCAGACTCGCCGGAAGCACGTGCCGGACACGCCGGAACCACCTACTGGACAGACCGGAACCACCTGACGGACCCATCTGAAACACCTGCTGAGCACGCCGGAACAACCTGCTCGACTCGCTGGAGCCACCTGCTGGCCACGCCAAAATCACCAGCCGGCTATGCCAGAACCACTTGCTGGACACTCCGGAATCACCTGCGGGGCATGCCGGAACCACCTCTCAGACGTGCCACTACCATGTGCCGGACACGCCGGAAACACCTACTGGACACAACGGAACCGCCTGTCGGACACGCCTGAACCACCTGCCGAGCATGCAGGAACCACCTGCTCGACTCGCAGGACCCACCTGCCGGACACGCAAAAATCACCTGCTGGCTATGCCAGAACCGCTTGCCGGACTTTCTGGAATCACCTGCTGGGAATGCTGGACCCACCTCTCAAATGTGCCAAAATCAAGTGACGGAGACGCCCAAAGCACCCGCCGAGCTAGCCGGAAGCACCTGCTCGAATCGTCGGAACCACCTGCCGGACCTGCCTGAACAACCTGCTGAGCATGCCGGAGCCACCTGCCGGACGCGCCAAAATCACCTGCGGGCTGGGCCAGAACCACTTGGAGGACTCTCTGGGATCACCTGCCGGGCATGCCGGAACCACCTCTCAGACGTGCCAGAACCACGTGCTGGACAGGCCGGAACCACCTCCAGGACAGACCAGAACCACCTGCCGAACCAAACTGAATCACCTGCCGAGAACGCTGGAACCACCTGATCCACTGCCCGGAACCACCCGCCGGACACGTCAAAATCACCTGACGGACATGCCAAAATCTTACCTGCTGGACATGCCAAAATCACCAGCCGGCTATGCCAGAACGACTTGCCGGACACTCCGGAATCACCCACCGGGCACGCCGGAGCCACCTCTCAGACTCGCCGGAAGCACGTGCCGGACACGCCGGAACCACCTACTGGACAGACCGGAACCACCTGACGGACCCATCTGAAACACCTGCTGAGCACGCCGGAACAACCTGCTCGACTCGCTGGAGCCACCTGCTGGCCACGCCAAAATCACCAGCCGGCTATGCCAGAACCACTTGCTGGACACTCCGGAATCACCTGCGGGGCATGCCGGAACCACCTCTCAGACGTGCCACTACCATGTGCCGGACACGCCGGAAACACCTACTGGACACAACGGAACCGCCTGTCGGACACGCCTGAACCACCTGCCGAGCATGCAGGAACCACCTGCTCGACTCGCAGGACCCACCTGCCGGACACGCAAAAATCACCTGCTGGCTATGCCAGAACCGCTTGCCGGACTTTCTGGAATCACCTGCTGGGAATGCTGGACCCACCTCTCAAATGTGCCAAAATCAAGTGACGGAGACGCCCAAAGCACCTGCCGAGCTAGCCGGAAGCACCTGCTCGAATCGTCGGAACCACCTGCCGGACCTGCCTGAACAACCTGCTGAGCATGCCGGAGCCACCTGCCGGACGCGCCAAAATCACCTGCGGGCTGGGCCAGAACCACTTGGAGGACTCTCTGGGATCACCTGCCGGGCATGCCGGAACCACCTCTCAGACGTGCCAGAACCACGTGCTGGACAGGCCGGAACCACCTCCAGGACAGACCAGAACCACCTGCCGAACCAAACTGAATCACCTGCCGAGAACGCTGGAACCACCTGATCCACTGCCCGGAACCACCCGCCGGACACGTCAAAATCACCTGACGGACATGCCAAAATCTTACCTGCTGGACATGCCAAAATCACCAGCCGGCTATGCCAGAACGACTTGCCGGACACTCCGGAATCACCCACCGGGCACGCCGGAGCCACCTCTCAGACTCGCCGGAAGCACGTGCCGGACACGCCGGAACCACCTACTGGAAAGACCGGAACCACCTGACGGACCCATCTGAAACACCTGCTGAGCACGCCGGAACAACCTGCTCGACTCGCTGGAGCCACCTGCTGGCCACGCCAAAATCACCAGCCGGCTATGCCAGAACCACTTGCTGGACACTCCGGAATCACCTGCGGGGCATGCCGGAACCACCTCTCAGACGTGCCACTACCATGTGCCGGACACGCCGGAAACACCTACTGGACACAACGGAACCGCCTGTCGGACACGCCTGAACCACCTGCCGAGCATGCAGGAACCACCTGCTCGACTCGCAGGACCCACCTGCCGGACACGCAAAAATCACCTGCTGGCTATGCCAGAACCGCTTGCCGGACTTTCTGGAATCACCTGCTGGGAATGCTGGACCCACCTCTCAAATGTGCCAAAATCAAGTGACGGAGACGCCAAAAGCACCTGCCGAGCTAGCCGGAAGCACCTGCTCGAATCGTCGGAACCACCTGCCGGACCTGCCTGAACAACCTGCTGAGCATGCCGGAGCCACCTGCCGGACGCGCCAAAAGCACCTGCGGGCTGGGCCAGAACCACTTGGAGGACTCTCTGGGATCACCTGCCGGGCATGCCGGAACCACCTCTCAGACGTGCCAGAACCACGTGCTGGACAGGCCGGAACCACCTCCAGGACAGACCAGAACCACCTGCCGAACCAAACTGAATCACCTGCCGAGAACGCTGGAACCACCTGATCCACTGCCCGGAACCACCCGCCGGACACGTCAAAATCACCTGACGGACATGCCAAAATCTTACCTGCTGGACATGCCAAAATCACCAGCCGGCTATGCCAGAACGACTTGCCGGACACTCCGGAATCACCCACCGGGCATGCCGGAGCCACCTCTCAGACTCGCCGGAAGCACGTGCCGGACACGCCGGAACCACCTATTGGACAGACCGGAACCACCTGACGGACCCATCTGAAACACCTGCTGAGCACGCCGGAACAACCTGCTCGACTCGCTGGAGCCACCTGCTGGCCACGCCAAAATCACCAGCCGGCTATGCCAGAACCACTTGCTGGACACTCCGGAATCACCTGCGGGGCATGCCGGAACCACCTCTCAGACGTGCCACTACCATGTGCCGGACACGCCGGAAACACCTACTGGACACAACGGAACCGCCTGTCGGACACGCCTGAACCACCTGCCGAGCATGCAGGAACCACCTGCTCGACTCGCAGGACCCACCTGCCGGACACGCAAAAATCACCTGCTGGCTATGCCAGAACCGCTTGCCGGACTTTCTGGAATCACCTGCTGGGAATGCTGGACCCACCTCTCAAATGTGCCAAAATCAAGTGACGGAGACGCCCAAAGCACCTGCCGAGCTAGCCGGAAGCACCTGCTCGAATCGTCGGAACCACCTGCCGGACCTGCCTGAACAACCTGCTGAGCATGCCGGAGCCACCTGCCGGACGCGCCAAAAGCACCTGCGGGCTGGGCCAGAACCACTTGGAGGACTCTCTGGGATCACCTGCCGGGCATGCCGGAACCACCTCTCAGACGTGCCAGAACCACGTGCTGGACAGGCCGGAACCACCTCCAGGACAGACCAGAACCACCTGCCGAACCAAACTGAATCACCTGCCGAGAACGCTGGAACCACCTGATCCACTGCCCGGAACCACCCGCCGGACACGTCAAAATCACCTGACGGACATGCCAAAATCTTACCTGCTGGACATGCCAAAATCACCAGCCGGCTATGCCAGAACGACTTGCCGGACACTCCGGAATCACCCACCGGGCATGCCGGAGCCACCTCTCAGACTCGCCGGAAGCACGTGCCGGACACGCCGGAACCACCTACTGGACAGACCGGAACCACCTGACGGACCCATCTGAAACACCTGCTGAGCACGCCGGAACAACCTGCTCGACTCGCTGGAGCCACCTGCTGGCCACGCCAAAATCACCAGCCGGCTATGCCAGAACCACTTGCTGGACACTCCGGAATCACCTGCGGGGCATGCCGGAACCACCTCTCAGACGTGCCACTACCATGTGCCGGACACGCCGGAAACACCTACTGGACACAACGGAACCGCCTGTCGGACACGCCTGAACCACCTGCCGAGCATGCAGGAACCACCTGCTCGACTCGCAGGACCCACCTGCCGGACACGCAAAAATCACCTGCTGGCTATGCCAGAACCGCTTGCCGGACTTTCTGGAATCACCTGCTGGGAATGCTGGACCCACCTCTCAAATGTGCCAAAATCAAGTGACGGAGACGCCCAAAGCACCTGCCGAGCTAGCCGGAAGCACCTGCTCGAATCGTCGGAACCACCTGCCGGACCTGCCTGAACAACCTGCTGAGCATGCCGGAGCCACCTGCCGGACGCGCCAAAGTCACCTGCGGGCTGGGCCAGAACCACTTGGAGGACTCTCTGGGATCACCTGCCGGGCATGCCGGAACCACCTCTCAGACGTGCCAGAACCACGTGCTGGACAGGCCGGAACCACCTCCAGGACAGACCAGAACCACCTGCCGAACCAAACTGAATCACCTGCCGAGAACGCTGGAACCACCTGATCCACTGCCCGGAACCACCCGCCGGACACGTCAAAATCACCTGACGGACATGCCAAAATCTTACCTGCTGGACATGCCAAAATCACCAGCCGGCTATGCCAGAACGACTTGCCGGACACTCCGGAATCACCCACCGGGCACGCCGGAGCCACCTCTCAGACTCGCCGGAAGCACGTGCCGGACACGCCGGAACCACCTACTGGAAAGACCGGAACCACCTGACGGACCCATCTGAAACACCTGCTGAGCACGCCGGAACAACCTGCTCGACTCGCTGGAGCCACCTGCTGGCCACGCCAAAATCACCAGCCGGCTATGCCAGAACCACTTGCTGGACACTCCGGAATCACCTGCGGGGCATGCCGGAACCACCTCTCAGACGTGCCACTACCATGTGCCGGACACGCCGGAAACACCTACTGGACACAACGGAACCGCCTGTCGGACACGCCTGAACCACCTGCCGAGCATGCAGGAACCACCTGCTCGACTCGCAGGACCCACCTGCCGGACACGCAAAAATCACCTGCTGGCTATGCCAGAACCGCTTGCCGGACTTTCTGGAATCACCTGCTGGGAATGCTGGACCCACCTCTCAAATGTGCCAAAATCAAGTGACGGAGACGCCCAAAGCACCTGCCGAGCTAGCCGGAAGCACCTGCTCGAATCGTCGGAACCACCTGCCGGACCTGCCTGAACAACCTGCTGAGCATGCCGGAGCCACCTGCCGGACGCGCCAAAAGCACCTGCGGGCTGGGCCAGAACCACTTGGAGGACTCTCTGGGATCACCTGCCGGGCATGCCGGAACCACCTCTCAGACGTGCCAGAACCACGTGCTGGACAGGCCGGAACCACCTCCAGGACAGACCAGAACCACCTGCCGAACCAAACTGAATCACCTGCCGAGAACGCTGGAACCACCTGATCCACTGCCCGGAACCACCCGCCGGACACGTCAAAATCACCTGACGGACATGCCAAAATCTTACCTGCTGGACATGCCAAAATCACCAGCCGGCTATGCCAGAACGACTTGCCGGACACTCCGGAATCACCCACCGGGCATGCCGGAGCCACCTCTCAGACTCGCCGGAAGCACGTGCCGGACACGCCGGAACCACCTACTGGACAGACCGGAACCACCTGACGGACCCATCTGAAACACCTGCTGAGCACGCCGGAACAACCTGCTCGACTCGCTGGAGCCACCTGCTGGCCACGCCAAAATCACCAGCCGGCTATGCCAGAACCACTTGCTGGACACTCCGGAATCACCTGCGGGGCATGCCGGAACCACCTCTCAGACGTGCCACTACCATGTGCCGGACACGCCGGAAACACCTACTGGACACAACGGAACCGCCTGTCGGACACGCCTGAACCACCTGCCGAGCATGCAGGAACCACCTGCTCGACTCGCAGGACCCACCTGCCGGACACGCAAAAATCACCTGCTGGCTATGCCAGAACCGCTTGCCGGACTTTCTGGAATCACCTGCTGGGAATGCTGGACCCACCTCTCAAATGTGCCAAAATCAAGTGACGGAGACGCCCAAAGCACCTGCCGAGCTAGCCGGAAGCACCTGCTCGAATCGTCGGAACCACCTGCCGGACCTGCCTGAACAACCTGCTGAGCATGCCGGAGCCACCTGCCGGACGCGCCAAAGTCACCTGCGGGCTGGGCCAGAACCACTTGGAGGACTCTCTGGGATCACCTGCCGGGCATGCCGGAACCACCTCTCAGACGTGCCAGAACCACGTGCTGGACAGGCCGGAACCACCTCCAGGACAGACCAGAACCACCTGCCGAACCAAACTGAATCACCTGCCGAGAACGCTGGAACCACCTGATCCACTGCCCGGAACCACCCGCCGGACACGTCAAAATCACCTGACGGACATGCCAAAATCTTACCTGCTGGACATGCCAAAATCACCAGCCGGCTATGCCAGAACGACTTGCCGGACACTCCGGAATCACCCACCGGGCACGCCGGAGCCACCTCTCAGACTCGCCGGAAGCACGTGCCGGACACGCCGGAACCACCTACTGGAAAGACCGGAACCACCTGACGGACCCATCTGAAACACCTGCTGAGCACGCCGGAACAACCTGCTCGACTCGCTGGAGCCACCTGCTGGCCACGCCAAAATCACCAGCCGGCTATGCCAGAACCACTTGCTGGACACTCCGGAATCACCTGCGGGGCATGCCGGAACCACCTCTCAGACGTGCCACTACCATGTGCCGGACACGCCGGAAACACCTACTGGACACAACGGAACCGCCTGTCGGACACGCCTGAACCACCTGCCGAGCATGCAGGAACCACCTGCTCGACTCGCAGGACCCACCTGCCGGACACGCAAAAATCACCTGCTGGCTATGCCAGAACCGCTTGCCGGACTTTCTGGAATCACCTGCTGGGAATGCTGGACCCACCTCTCAAATGTGCCAAAATCAAGTGACGGAGACGCCCAAAGCACCTGCCGAGCTAGCCGGAAGCACCTGCTCGAATCGTCGGAACCACCTGCCGGACCTGCCTGAACAACCTGCTGAGCATGCCGGAGCCACCTGCCGGACGCGCCAAAATCACCTGCGGGCTGGGCCAGAACCACTTGGAGGACTCTCTGGGATCACCTGCCGGGCATGCCGGAACCACCTCTCAGACGTGCCAGAACCACGTGCTGGACAGGCCGGAACCACCTCCAGGACAGACCAGAACCACCTGCCGAACCAAACTGAATCACCTGCCGAGAACGCTGGAACCACCTGATCCACTGCCCGGAACCACCCGCCGGACACGTCAAAATCACCTGACGGACATGCCAAAATCTTACCTGCTGGACATGCCAAAATCACCAGCCGGCTATGCCAGAACGACTTGCCGGACACTCCGGAATCACGCACCGGGCACGCCGGAGCCACCTCTCAGACTCGCCGGAAGCACGTGCCGGACACGCCGGAACCACCTACTGGACAGACCGGAACCACCTGACGGACCCATCTGAAACACCTGCTGAGCACGCCGGAACAACCTGCTCGACTCGCTGGAGCCACCTGCTGGCCACGCCAAAATCACCAGCCGGCTATGCCAGAACCACTTGCTGGACACTCCGGAATCACCTGCGGGGCATGCCGGAACCACCTCTCAGACGTGCCACTACCATGTGCCGGACACGCCGGAAACACCTACTGGACACAACGGAACCGCCTGTCGGACACGCCTGAACCACCTGCCGAGCATGCAGGAACCACCTGCTCGACTCGCAGGACCCACCTGCCGGACACGCAAAAATCACCTGCTGGCTATGCCAGAACCGCTTGCCGGACTTTCTGGAATCACCTGCTGGGAATGCTGGACCCACCTCTCAAATGTGCCAAAATCAAGTGACGGAGACGCCCAAAGCACCTGCCGAGCTAGCCGGAAGCACCTGCTCGAATCGTCGGAACCACCTGCCGGACCTGCCTGAACAACCTGCTGAGCATGCCGGAGCCACCTGCCGGACGCGCCAAAATCACCTGCGGGCTGGGCCAGAACCACTTGGAGGACTCTCTGGGATCACCTGCCGGGCATGCCGGAACCACCTCTCAGACGTGCCAGAACCACGTGCTGGACAGGCCGGAACCACCTCCAGGACAGACCAGAACCACCTGCCGAACCAAACTGAATCACCTGCCGAGAACGCTGGAACCACCTGATCCACTGCCCGGAACCACCCGCCGGACACGTCAAAATCACCTGACGGACATGCCAAAATCTTACCTGCTGGACATGCCAAAATCACCAGCCGGCTATGCCAGAACGACTTGCCGGACACTCCGGAATCACGCACCGGGCACGCCGGAGCCACCTCTCAGACTCGCCGGAAGCACGTGCCGGACACGCCGGAACCACCTACTGGACAGACCGGAACCACCTGACGGACCCATCTGAAACACCTGCTGAGCACGCCGGAACAACCTGCTCGACTCGCTGGAGCCACCTGCTGGCCACGCCAAAATCACCAGCCGGCTATGCCAGAACCACTTGCTGGACACTCCGGAATCACCTGCGGGGCATGCCGGAACCACCTCTCAGACGTGCCACTACCATGTGCCGGACACGCCGGAAACACCTACTGGACACAACGGAACCGCCTGTCGGACACGCCTGAACCACCTGCCGAGCATGCAGGAACCACCTGCTCGACTCGCAGGACCCACCTGCCGGACACGCAAAAATCACCTGCTGGCTATGCCAGAACCGCTTGCCGGACTTTCTGGAATCACCTGCTGGGAATGCTGGACCCACCTCTCAAATGTGCCAAAATCAAGTGACGGAGACGCCCAAAGCACCTGCCGAGCTAGCCGGAAGCACCTGCTCGAATCGTCGGAACCACCTGCCGGACCTGCCTGAACAACCTGCTGAGCATGCCGGAGCCACCTGCCGGACGCGCCAAAATCACCTGCGGGCTGGGCCAGAACCACTTGGAGGACTCTCTGGGATCACCTGCCAGGCATGCCGGAACCACCTCTCAGACGTGCCAGAACCACGTGCTGGACAGGCCGGAACCACCTCCAGGACAGACCAGAACCACCTGCCGAACCAAACTGAATCACCTGCCGAGAACGCTGGAACCACCTGATCCACTGCCCGGAACCACCCGCCGGACACGTCAAAATCACCTGACGGACATGCCAAAATCTTACCTGCTGGACATGCCAAAATCACCAGCCGGCTATGCCAGAACGACTTGCCGGACACTCCGGAATCACCCACCGGGCACGCCGGAGCCACCTCTCAGACTCGCCGGAAGCACGTGCCGGACACGCCGGAACCACCTACTGGACAGACCGGAACCACCTGACGGACCCATCTGAAACACCTGCTGAGCACGCCGGAACAACCTGCTCGACTCGCTGGAGCCACCTGCTGGCCACGCCAAAATCACCAGCCGGCTATGCCAGAACCACTTGCTGGACACTCCGGAATCACCTGCGGGGCATGCCGGAACCACCTCTCAGACGTGCCACTACCATGTGCCGGACACGCCGGAAACACCTACTGGACACAACGGAACCGCCTGTCGGACACGCCTGAACCACCTGCCGAGCATGCAGGAACCACCTGCTCGACTCGCAGGACCCACCTGCCGGACACGCAAAAATCACCTGCTGGCTATGCCAGAACCGCTTGCCGGACTTTCTGGAATCACCTGCTGGGAATGCTGGACCCACCTCTCAAATGTGCCAAAATCAAGTGACGGAGACGCCCAAAGCACCTGCCGAGCTAGCCGGAAGCACCTGCTCGAATCGTCGGAACCACCTGCCGGACCTGCCTGAACAACCTGCTGAGCATGCCGGAGCCACCTGCCGGACGCGCCAAAATCACCTGCGGGCTGGGCCAGAACCACTTGGAGGACTCTCTGGGATCACCTGCCGGGCATGCCGGAACCACCTCTCAGACGTGCCAGAACCACGTGCTGGACAGGCCGGAACCACCTCCAGGACAGACCAGAACCACCTGCCGAACCAAACTGAATCACCTGCCGAGAACGCTGGAACCACCTGATCCACTGCCCGGAACCACCCGCCGGACACGTCAAAATCACCTGACGGACATGCCAAAATCTTACCTGCTGGACATGCCAAAATCACCAGCCGGCTATGCCAGAACGACTTGCCGGACACTCCGGAATCACCCACCGGGCACGCCGGAGCCACCTCTCAGACTCGCCGGAAGCACGTGCCGGACACGCCGGAACCACCTACTGGACAGACCGGAACCACCTGACGGACCCATCTGAAACACCTGCTGAGCACGCCGGAACAACCTGCTCGACTCGCTGGAGCCACCTGCTGGCCACGCCAAAATCACCAGCCGGCTATGCCAGAACCACTTGCTGGACACTCCGGAATCACCTGCGGGGCATGCCGGAACCACCTCTCAGACGTGCCACTACCATGTGCCGGACACGCCGGAAACACCTACTGGACACAACGGAACCGCCTGTCGGACACGCCTGAACCACCTGCCGAGCATGCAGGAACCACCTGCTCGACTCGCAGGACCCACCTGCCGGACACGCAAAAATCACCTGCTGGCTATGCCAGAACCGCTTGCCGGACTTTCTGGAATCACCTGCTGGGAATGCTGGACCCACCTCTCAAATGTGCCAAAATCAAGTGACGGAGACGCCCAAAGCACCTGCCGAGCTAGCCGGAAGCACCTGCTCGAATCGTCGGAACCACCTGCCGGACCTGCCTGAACAACCTGCTGAGCATGCCGGAGCCACCTGCCGGACGCGCCAAAATCACCTGCGGGCTGGGCCAGAACCACTTGGAGGACTCTCTGGGATCACCTGCCGGGCATGCCGGAACCACCTCTCAGACGTGCCAGAACCACGTGCTGGACAGGCCGGAACCACCTCCAGGACAGACCAGAACCACCTGCCGAACCAAACTGAATCACCTGCCGAGAACGCTGGAACCACCTGATCCACTGCCGGAACCACCCGCCGGACACGTCAAAATCACCTGACGGACATGCCAAAATCTTACCTGCTGGACATGCCAAAATCACCAGCCGGCTATGCCAGAACGACTTGCCGGACACTCCGGAATCACCCACCGGGCACGCCGGAGCCACCTCTCAGACTCGCCGGAAGCACGTGCCGGACACGCCGGAACCACCTACTGGACAGACCGGAACCACCTGACGGACCCATCTGAAACACCTGCTGAGCACGCCGGAACAACCTGCTCGACTCGCTGGAGCCACCTGCTGGCCACGCCAAAATCACCAGCCGGCTATGCCAGAACCACTTGCTGGACACTCCGGAATCACCTGCGGGGCATGCCGGAACCACCTCTCAGACGTGCCACTACCATGTGCCGGACACGCCGGAAACACCTACTGGACACAACGGAACCGCCTGTCGGACACGCCTGAACCACCTGCCGAGCATGCAGGAACCACCTGCTCGACTCGCAGGACCCACCTGCCGGACACGCAAAAATCACCTGCTGGCTATGCCAGAACCGCTTGCCGGACTTTCTGGAATCACCTGCTGGGAATGCTGGACCCACCTCTCAAATGTGCCAAAATCAAGTGACGGAGACGCCCAAAGCACCTGCCGAGCTAGCCGGAAGCACCTGCTCGAATCGTCGGAACCACCTGCCGGACCTGCCTGAACAACCTGCTGAGCATGCCGGAGCCACCTGCCGGACGCGCCAAAATCACCTGCGGGCTGGGCCAGAACCACTTGGAGGACTCTCTGGGATCACCTGCCGGGCATGCCGGAACCACCTCTCAGACGTGCCAGAACCACGTGCTGGACAGGCCGGAACCACCTCCAGGACAGACCAGAACCACCTGCCGAACCAAACTGAATCACCTGCCGAGAACGCTGGAACCACCTGATCCACTGCCCGGAACCACCCGCCGGACACGTCAAAATCACCTGACGGACATGCCAAAATCTTACCTGCTGGACATGCCAAAATCACCAGCCGGCTATGCCAGAACGACTTGCCGGACACTCCGGAATCACCCACCGGGCACGCCGGAGCCACCTCTCAGACTCGCCGGAAGCACGTGCCGGACACGCCGGAACCACCTACTGGACAGACCGGAACCACCTGACGGACCCATCTGAAACACCTGCTGAGCACGCCGGAACAACCTGCTCGACTCGCTGGAGCCACCTGCTGGCCACGCCAAAATCACCAGCCGGCTATGCCAGAACCACTTGCTGGACACTCCGGAATCACCTGCGGGGCATGCCGGAACCACCTCTCAGACGTGCCACTACCATGTGCCGGACACGCCGGAAACACCTACTGGACACAACGGAACCGCCTGTCGGACACGCCTGAACCACCTGCCGAGCATGCAGGAACCACCTGCTCGACTCGCAGGACCCACCTGCCGGACACGCAAAAATCACCTGCTGGCTATGCCAGAACCGCTTGCCGGACTTTCTGGAATCACCTGCTGGGAATGCTGGACCCACCTCTCAAATGTGCCAAAATCAAGTGACGGAGACGCCCAAAGCACCTGCCGAGCTAGCCGGAAGCACCTGCTCGAATCGTCGGAACCACCTGCCGGACCTGCCTGAACAACCTGCTGAGCATGCCGGAGCCACCTGCCGGACGCGCCAAAATCACCTGCGGGCTGGGCCAGAACCACTTGGAGGACTCTCTGGGATCACCTGCCAGGCATGCCGGAACCACCTCTCAGACGTGCCAGAACCACGTGCTGGACAGGCCGGAACCACCTCCAGGACAGACCAGAACCACCTGCCGAACCAAACTGAATCACCTGCCGAGAACGCTGGAACCACCTGATCCACTGCCCGGAACCACCCGCCGGACACGTCAAAATCACCTGACGGACATGCCAAAATCTTACCTGCTGGACATGCCAAAATCACCAGCCGGCTATGCCAGAACGACTTGCCGGACACTCCGGAATCACCCACCGGGCACGCCGGAGCCACCTCTCAGACTCGCCGGAAGCACGTGCCGGACACGCCGGAACCACCTACTGGACAGACTGGAACCACCTGACGGACCCATCTGAAACACCTGCTGAGCACGCCGGAACAACCTGCTCGACTCGCTGGAGCCACCTGCTGGCCACGCCAAAATCACCAGCCGGCTATGCCAGAACCACTTGCTGGACACTCCGGAATCACCTGCGGGGCATGCCGGAACCACCTCTCAGACGTGCCACTACCATGTGCCGGACACGCCGGAAACACCTACTGGACACAACGGAACCGCCTGTCGGACACGCCTGAACCACCTGCCGAGCATGCAGGAACCACCTGCTCGACTCGCAGGACCCACCTGCCGGACACGCAAAAATCACCTGCTGGCTATGCCAGAACCGCTTGCCGGACTTTCTGGAATCACCTGCTGGGAATGCTGGACCCACCTCTCAAATGTGCCAAAATCAAGTGACGGAGACGCCCAAAGCACCTGCCGAGCTAGCCGGAAGCACCTGCTCGAATCGTCGGAACCACCTGCCGGACCTGCCTGAACAACCTGCTGAGCATGCCGGAGCCACCTGCCGGACGCGCCAAAATCACCTGCGGGCTGGGCCAGAACCACTTGGAGGACTCTCTGGGATCACCTGCCGGGCATGCCGGAACCACCTCTCAGACGTGCCAGAACCACGTGCTGGACAGGCCGGAACCACCTCCAGGACAGACCAGAACCACCTGCCGAACCAAACTGAATCACCTGCCGAGAACGCTGGAACCACCTGATCCACTGCCCGGAACCACCCGCCGGACACGTCAAAATCACCTGACGGACATGCCAAAATCTTACCTGCTGGACATGCCAAAATCACCAGCCGGCTATGCCAGAACGACTTGCCGGACACTCCGGAATCACCCACCGGGCATGCCGGAGCCACCTCTCAGACTCGCCGGAAGCACGTGCCGGACACGCCGGAACCACCTATTGGACAGACCGGAACCACCTGACGGACCCATCTGAAACACCTGCTGAGCACGCCGGAACAACCTGCTCGACTCGCTGGAGCCACCTGCGGGCCACGCCAAAATCACCAGCCGGCTATGCCAGAACCACTTGCTGGACACTCCGGAATCACCTGCGGGGCATGCCGGAACCACCTCTCAGACGTGCCACTACCATGTGCCGGACACGCCGGAAACACCTACTGGACACAACGGAACCGCCTGTCGGACACGCCTGAACCACCTGCCGAGCATGCAGGAACCACCTGCTCGACTCGCAGGACCCACCTGCCGGACACGCAAAAATCACCTGCTGGCTATGCCAGAACCGCTTGCCGGACTTTCTGGAATCACCTGCTGGGAATGCTGGACCCACCTCTCAAATGTGCCAAAATCAAGTGACGGAGACGCCCAAAGCACCTGCCGAGCTAGCCGGAAGCACCTGCTCGAATCGTCGGAACCACCTGCCGGACCTGCCTGAACAACCTGCTGAGCATGCCGGAGCCACCTGCCGGACGCGCCAAAATCACCTGCGGGCTGGGCCAGAACCACTTGGAGGACTCTCTGGGATCACCTGCCGGGCAT
Source organism: Equus asinus (assembly GCF_041296235.1). Taxonomy (NCBI): domain Eukaryota; kingdom Metazoa; phylum Chordata; class Mammalia; order Perissodactyla; family Equidae; genus Equus; species Equus asinus. The sequence continues at coordinate 64,192 of NW_027224922.1, read as the reverse complement.
GCCGGAACCACCTCTCAGACGTGCCAGAACCACGTGCTGGACAGGCCGGAACCACCTCCAGGACAGACCAGAACCACCTGCCGAACCAAACTGAATCACCTGCCGAGAACGCTGGAACCACCTGATCCACTGCCCGGAACCACCCGCCGGACACGTCAAAATCACCTGACGGACATGCCAAAATCTTACCTGCTGGACATGCCAAAATCACCAGCCGGCTATGCCAGAACGACTTGCCGGACACTCCGGAATCACCCACCGGGCACGCCGGAGCCACCTCTCAGACTCGCCGGAAGCACGTGCCGGACACGCCGGAACCACCTACTGGACAGACCGGAACCACCTGACGGACCCATCTGAAACACCTGCTGAGCACGCCGGAACAACCTGCTCGACTCGCTGGAGCCACCTGCTGGCCACGCCAAAATCACCAGCCGGCTATGCCAGAACCACTTGCTGGACACTCCGGAATCACCTGCGGGGCATGCCGGAACCACCTCTCAGACGTGCCACTACCATGTGCCGGACACGCCGGAAACACCTACTGGACACAACGGAACCGCCTGTCGGACACGCCTGAACCACCTGCCGAGCATGCAGGAACCACCTGCTCGACTCGCAGGACCCACCTGCCGGACACGCAAAAATCACCTGCTGGCTATGCCAGAACCGCTTGCCGGACTTTCTGGAATCACCTGCTGGGAATGCTGGACCCACCTCTCAAATGTGCCAAAATCAAGTGACGGAGACGCCCAAAGCACCCGCCGAGCTAGCCGGAAGCACCTGCTCGAATCGTCGGAACCACCTGCCGGACCTGCCTGAACAACCTGCTGAGCATGCCGGAGCCACCTGCCGGACGCGCCAAAATCACCTGCGGGCTGGGCCAGAACCACTTGGAGGACTCTCTGGGATCACCTGCCGGGCATGCCGGAACCACCTCTCAGACGTGCCAGAACCACGTGCTGGACAGGCCGGAACCACCTCCAGGACAGACCAGAACCACCTGCCGAACCAAACTGAATCACCTGCCGAGAACGCTGGAACCACCTGATCCACTGCCCGGAACCACCCGCCGGACACGTCAAAATCACCTGACGGACATGCCAAAATCTTACCTGCTGGACATGCCAAAATCACCAGCCGGCTATGCCAGAACGACTTGCCGGACACTCCGGAATCACCCACCGGGCACGCCGGAGCCACCTCTCAGACTCGCCGGAAGCACGTGCCGGACACGCCGGAACCACCTACTGGACAGACCGGAACCACCTGACGGACCCATCTGAAACACCTGCTGAGCACGCCGGAACAACCTGCTCGACTCGCTGGAGCCACCTGCTGGCCACGCCAAAATCACCAGCCGGCTATGCCAGAACCACTTGCTGGACACTCCGGAATCACCTGCGGGGCATGCCGGAACCACCTCTCAGACGTGCCACTACCATGTGCCGGACACGCCGGAAACACCTACTGGACACAACGGAACCGCCTGTCGGACACGCCTGAACCACCTGCCGAGCATGCAGGAACCACCTGCTCGACTCGCAGGACCCACCTGCCGGACACGCAAAAATCACCTGCTGGCTATGCCAGAACCGCTTGCCGGACTTTCTGGAATCACCTGCTGGGAATGCTGGACCCACCTCTCAAATGTGCCAAAATCAAGTGACGGAGACGCCCAAAGCACCCGCCGAGCTAGCCGGAAGCACCTGCTCGAATCGTCGGAACCACCTGCCGGACCTGCCTGAACAACCTGCTGAGCATGCCGGAGCCACCTGCCGGACGCGCCAAAATCACCTGCGGGCTGGGCCAGAACCACTTGGAGGACTCTCTGGGATCACCTGCCGGGCATGCCGGAACCACCTCTCAGACGTGCCAGAACCACGTGCTGGACAGGCCGGAACCACCTCCAGGACAGACCAGAACCACCTGCCGAACCAAACTGAATCACCTGCCGAGAACGCTGGAACCACCTGATCCACTGCCCGGAACCACCCGCCGGACACGTCAAAATCACCTGACGGACATGCCAAAATCTTACCTGCTGGACATGCCAAAATCACCAGCCGGCTATGCCAGAACGACTTGCCGGACACTCCGGAATCACCCACCGGGCACGCCGGAGCCACCTCTCAGACTCGCCGGAAGCACGTGCCGGACACGCCGGAACCACCTACTGGACAGACCGGAACCACCTGACGGACCCATCTGAAACACCTGCTGAGCACGCCGGAACAACCTGCTCGACTCGCTGGAGCCACCTGCTGGCCACGCCAAAATCACCAGCCGGCTATGCCAGAACCACTTGCTGGACACTCCGGAATCACCTGCGGGGCATGCCGGAACCACCTCTCAGACGTGCCACTACCATGTGCCGGACACGCCGGAAACACCTACTGGACACAACGGAACCGCCTGTCGGACACGCCTGAACCACCTGCCGAGCATGCAGGAACCACCTGCTCGACTCGCAGGACCCACCTGCCGGACACGCAAAAATCACCTGCTGGCTATGCCAGAACCGCTTGCCGGACTTTCTGGAATCACCTGCTGGGAATGCTGGACCCACCTCTCAAATGTGCCAAAATCAAGTGACGGAGACGCCCAAAGCACCCGCCGAGCTAGCCGGAAGCACCTGCTCGAATCGTCGGAACCACCTGCCGGACCTGCCTGAACAACCTGCTGAGCATGCCGGAGCCACCTGCCGGACGCGCCAAAATCACCTGCGGGCTGGGCCAGAACCACTTGGAGGACTCTCTGGGATCACCTGCCGGGCATGCCGGAACCACCTCTCAGACGTGCCAGAACCACGTGCTGGACAGGCCGGAACCACCTCCAGGACAGACCAGAACCACCTGCCGAACCAAACTGAATCACCTGCCGAGAACGCTGGAACCACCTGATCCACTGCCCGGAACCACCCGCCGGACACGTCAAAATCACCTGACGGACATGCCAAAATCTTACCTGCTGGACATGCCAAAATCACCAGCCGGCTATGCCAGAACGACTTGCCGGACACTCCGGAATCACCCACCGGGCACGCCGGAGCCACCTCTCAGACTCGCCGGAAGCACGTGCCGGACACGCCGGAACCACCTACTGGACAGACCGGAACCACCTGACGGACCCATCTGAAACACCTGCTGAGCACGCCGGAACAACCTGCTCGACTCGCTGGAGCCACCTGCTGGCCACGCCAAAATCACCAGCCGGCTATGCCAGAACCACTTGCTGGACACTCCGGAATCACCTGCGGGGCATGCCGGAACCACCTCTCAGACGTGCCACTACCATGTGCCGGACACGCCGGAAACACCTACTGGACACAACGGAACCGCCTGTCGGACACGCCTGAACCACCTGCCGAGCATGCAGGAACCACCTGCTCGACTCGCAGGACCCACCTGCCGGACACGCAAAAATCACCTGCTGGCTATGCCAGAACCGCTTGCCGGACTTTCTGGAATCACCTGCTGGGAATGCTGGACCCACCTCTCAAATGTGCCAAAATCAAGTGACGGAGACGCCCAAAGCACCCGCCGAGCTAGCCGGAAGCACCTGCTCGAATCGTCGGAACCACCTGCCGGACCTGCCTGAACAACCTGCTGAGCATGCCGGAGCCACCTGCCGGACGCGCCAAAATCACCTGCGGGCTGGGCCAGAACCACTTGGAGGACTCTCTGGGATCACCTGCCGGGCATGCCGGAACCACCTCTCAGACGTGCCAGAACCACGTGCTGGACAGGCCGGAACCACCTCCAGGACAGACCAGAACCACCTGCCGAACCAAACTGAATCACCTGCCGAGAACGCTGGAACCACCTGATCCACTGCCCGGAACCACCCGCCGGACACGTCAAAATCACCTGACGGACATGCCAAAATCTTACCTGCTGGACATGCCAAAATCACCAGCCGGCTATGCCAGAACGACTTGCCGGACACTCCGGAATCACCCACCGGGCACGCCGGAGCCACCTCTCAGACTCGCCGGAAGCACGTGCCGGACACGCCGGAACCACCTACTGGACAGACCGGAACCACCTGACGGACCCATCTGAAACACCTGCTGAGCACGCCGGAACAACCTGCTCGACTCGCTGGAGCCACCTGCTGGCCACGCCAAAATCACCAGCCGGCTATGCCAGAACCACTTGCTGGACACTCCGGAATCACCTGCGGGGCATGCCGGAACCACCTCTCAGACGTGCCACTACCATGTGCCGGACACGCCGGAAACACCTACTGGACACAACGGAACCGCCTGTCGGACACGCCTGAACCACCTGCCGAGCATGCAGGAACCACCTGCTCGACTCGCAGGACCCACCTGCCGGACACGCAAAAATCACCTGCTGGCTATGCCAGAACCGCTTGCCGGACTTTCTGGAATCACCTGCTGGGAATGCTGGACCCACCTCTCAAATGTGCCAAAATCAAGTGACGGAGACGCCCAAAGCACCCGCCGAGCTAGCCGGAAGCACCTGCTCGAATCGTCGGAACCACCTGCCGGACCTGCCTGAACAACCTGCTGAGCATGCCGGAGCCACCTGCCGGACGCGCCAAAATCACCTGCGGGCTGGGCCAGAACCACTTGGAGGACTCTCTGGGATCACCTGCCGGGCATGCCGGAACCACCTCTCAGACGTGCCAGAACCACGTGCTGGACAGGCCGGAACCACCTCCAGGACAGACCAGAACCACCTGCCGAACCAAACTGAATCACCTGCCGAGAACGCTGGAACCACCTGATCCACTGCCCGGAACCACCCGCCGGACACGTCAAAATCACCTGACGGACATGCCAAAATCTTACCTGCTGGACATGCCAAAATCACCAGCCGGCTATGCCAGAACGACTTGCCGGACACTCCGGAATCACCCACCGGGCACGCCGGAGCCACCTCTCAGACTCGCCGGAAGCACGTGCCGGACACGCCGGAACCACCTACTGGACAGACCGGAACCACCTGACGGACCCATCTGAAACACCTGCTGAGCACGCCGGAACAACCTGCTCGACTCGCTGGAGCCACCTGCTGGCCACGCCAAAATCACCAGCCGGCTATGCCAGAACCACTTGCTGGACACTCCGGAATCACCTGCGGGGCATGCCGGAACCACCTCTCAGACGTGCCACTACCATGTGCCGGACACGCCGGAAACACCTACTGGACACAACGGAACCGCCTGTCGGACACGCCTGAACCACCTGCCGAGCATGCAGGAACCACCTGCTCGACTCGCAGGACCCACCTGCCGGACACGCAAAAATCACCTGCTGGCTATGCCAGAACCGCTTGCCGGACTTTCTGGAATCACCTGCTGGGAATGCTGGACCCACCTCTCAAATGTGCCAAAATCAAGTGACGGAGACGCCCAAAGCACCCGCCGAGCTAGCCGGAAGCACCTGCTCGAATCGTCGGAACCACCTGCCGGACCTGCCTGAACAACCTGCTGAGCATGCCGGAGCCACCTGCCGGACGCGCCAAAATCACCTGCGGGCTGGGCCAGAACCACTTGGAGGACTCTCTGGGATCACCTGCCGGGCATGCCGGAACCACCTCTCAGACGTGCCAGAACCACGTGCTGGACAGGCCGGAACCACCTCCAGGACAGACCAGAACCACCTGCCGAACCAAACTGAATCACCTGCCGAGAACGCTGGAACCACCTGATCCACTGCCCGGAACCACCCGCCGGACACGTCAAAATCACCTGACGGACATGCCAAAATCTTACCTGCTGGACATGCCAAAATCACCAGCCGGCTATGCCAGAACGACTTGCCGGACACTCCGGAATCACCCACCGGGCACGCCGGAGCCACCTCTCAGACTCGCCGGAAGCACGTGCCGGACACGCCGGAACCACCTACTGGACAGACCGGAACCACCTGACGGACCCATCTGAAACACCTGCTGAGCACGCCGGAACAACCTGCTCGACTCGCTGGAGCCACCTGCTGGCCACGCCAAAATCACCAGCCGGCTATGCCAGAACCACTTGCTGGACACTCCGGAATCACCTGCGGGGCATGCCGGAACCACCTCTCAGACGTGCCACTACCATGTGCCGGACACGCCGGAAACACCTACTGGACACAACGGAACCGCCTGTCGGACACGCCTGAACCACCTGCCGAGCATGCAGGAACCACCTGCTCGACTCGCAGGACCCACCTGCCGGACACGCAAAAATCACCTGCTGGCTATGCCAGAACCGCTTGCCGGACTTTCTGGAATCACCTGCTGGGAATGCTGGACCCACCTCTCAAATGTGCCAAAATCAAGTGACGGAGACGCCCAAAGCACCCGCCGAGCTAGCCGGAAGCACCTGCTCGAATCGTCGGAACCACCTGCCGGACCTGCCTGAACAACCTGCTGAGCATGCCGGAGCCACCTGCCGGACGCGCCAAAATCACCTGCGGGCTGGGCCAGAACCACTTGGAGGACTCTCTGGGATCACCTGCCGGGCATGCCAGAACCACCTCTCAGACGTGCCAGAACCACGTGCTGGACAGGCCGGAACCACCTCCAGGACAGACCAGAACCACCTGCCGAACCAAACTGAATCACCTGCCGAGAACGCTGGAACCACCTGATCCACTGCCCGGAACCACCCGCCGGACACGTCAAAATCACCTGACGGACATGCCAAAATCTTACCTGCTGGACATGCCAAAATCACCAGCCGGCTATGCCAGAACGACTTGCCGGACACTCCGGAATCACCCACCGGGCACGCCGGAGCCACCTCTCAGACTCGCCGGAAGCACGTGCCGGACACGCCGGAACCACCTACTGGACAGACCGGAACCACCTGACGGACCCATCTGAAACACCTGCTGAGCACGCCGGAACAACCTGCTCGACTCGCTGGAGCCACCTGCTGGCCACGCCAAAATCACCAGCCGGCTATGCCAGAACCACTTGCTGGACACTCCGGAATCACCTGCGGGGCATGCCGGAACCACCTCTCAGACGTGCCACTACCATGTGCCGGACACGCCGGAAACACCTACTGGACACAACGGAACCGCCTGTCGGACACGCCTGAACCACCTGCCGAGCATGCAGGAACCACCTGCTCGACTCGCAGGACCCACCTGCCGGACACGCAAAAATCACCTGCTGGCTATGCCAGAACCGCTTGCCGGACTTTCTGGAATCACCTGCTGGGAATGCTGGACCCACCTCTCAAATGTGCCAAAATCAAGTGACGGAGACGCCCAAAGCACCCGCCGAGCTAGCCGGAAGCACCTGCTCGAATCGTCGGAACCACCTGCCGGACCTGCCTGAACAACCTGCTGAGCATGCCGGAGCCACCTGCCGGACGCGCCAAAATCACCTGCGGGCTGGGCCAGAACCACTTGGAGGACTCTCTGGGATCACCTGCCGGGCATGCCGGAACCACCTCTCAGACGTGCCAGAACCACGTGCTGGACAGGCCGGAACCACCTCCAGGACAGACCAGAACCACCTGCCGAACCAAACTGAATCACCTGCCGAGAACGCTGGAACCACCTGATCCACTGCCCGGAACCACCCGCCGGACACGTCAAAATCACCTGACGGACATGCCAAAATCTTACCTGCTGGACATGCCAAAATCACCAGCCGGCTATGCCAGAACGACTTGCCGGACACTCCGGAATCACCCACCGGGCACGCCGGAGCCACCTCTCAGACTCGCCGGAAGCACGTGCCGGACACGCCGGAACCACCTACTGGACAGACCGGAACCACCTGACGGACCCATCTGAAACACCTGCTGAGCACGCCGGAACAACCTGCTCGACTCGCTGGAGCCACCTGCTGGCCACGCCAAAATCACCAGCCGGCTATGCCAGAACCACTTGCTGGACACTCCGGAATCACCTGCGGGGCATGCCGGAACCACCTCTCAGACGTGCCACTACCATGTGCCGGACACGCCGGAAACACCTACTGGACACAACGGAACCGCCTGTCGGACACGCCTGAACCACCTGCCGAGCATGCAGGAACCACCTGCTCGACTCGCAGGACCCACCTGCCGGACACGCAAAAATCACCTGCTGGCTATGCCAGAACCGCTTGCCGGACTTTCTGGAATCACCTGCTGGGAATGCTGGACCCACCTCTCAAATGTGCCAAAATCAAGTGACGGAGACGCCCAAAGCACCCGCCGAGCTAGCCGGAAGCACCTGCTCGAATCGTCGGAACCACCTGCCGGACCTGCCTGAACAACCTGCTGAGCATGCCGGAGCCACCTGCCGGACGCGCCAAAATCACCTGCGGGCTGGGCCAGAACCACTTGGAGGACTCTCTGGGATCACCTGCCGGGCATGCCGGAACCACCTCTCAGACGTGCCAGAACCACGTGCTGGACAGGCCGGAACCACCTCCAGGACAGACCAGAACCACCTGCCGAACCAAACTGAATCACCTGCCGAGAACGCTGGAACCACCTGATCCACTGCCCGGAACCACCCGCCGGACACGTCAAAATCACCTGACGGACATGCCAAAATCTTACCTGCTGGACATGCCAAAATCACCAGCCGGCTATGCCAGAACGACTTGCCGGACACTCCGGAATCACCCACCGGGCACGCCGGAGCCACCTCTCAGACTCGCCGGAAGCACGTGCCGGACACGCCGGAACCACCTACTGGACAGACCGGAACCACCTGACGGACCCATCTGAAACACCTGCTGAGCACGCCGGAACAACCTGCTCGACTCGCTGGAGCCACCTGCTGGCCACGCCAAAATCACCAGCCGGCTATGCCAGAACCACTTGCTGGACACTCCGGAATCACCTGCGGGGCATGCCGGAACCACCTCTCAGACGTGCCACTACCATGTGCCGGACACGCCGGAAACACCTACTGGACACAACGGAACCGCCTGTCGGACACGCCTGAACCACCTGCCGAGCATGCAGGAACCACCTGCTCGACTCGCAGGACCCACCTGCCGGACACGCAAAAATCACCTGCTGGCTATGCCAGAACCGCTTGCCGGACTTTCTGGAATCACCTGCTGGGAATGCTGGACCCACCTCTCAAATGTGCCAAAATCAAGTGACGGAGACGCCCAAAGCACCCGCCGAGCTAGCCGGAAGCACCTGCTCGAATCGTCGGAACCACCTGCCGGACCTGCCTGAACAACCTGCTGAGCATGCCGGAGCCACCTGCCGGACGCGCCAAAATCACCTGCGGGCTGGGCCAGAACCACTTGGAGGACTCTCTGGGATCACCTGCCGGGCATGCCGGAACCACCTCTCAGACGTGCCAGAACCACGTGCTGGACAGGCCGGAACCACCTCCAGGACAGACCAGAACCACCTGCCGAACCAAACTGAATCACCTGCCGAGAACGCTGGAACCACCTGATCCACTGCCCGGAACCACCCGCCGGACACGTCAAAATCACCTGACGGACATGCCAAAATCTTACCTGCTGGACATGCCAAAATCACCAGCCGGCTATGCCAGAACGACTTGCCGGACACTCCGGAATCACCCACCGGGCACGCCGGAGCCACCTCTCAGACTCGCCGGAAGCACGTGCCGGACACGCCGGAACCACCTACTGGACAGACCGGAACCACCTGACGGACCCATCTGAAACACCTGCTGAGCACGCCGGAACAACCTGCTCGACTCGCTGGAGCCACCTGCTGGCCACGCCAAAATCACCAGCCGGCTATGCCAGAACCACTTGCTGGACACTCCGGAATCACCTGCGGGGCATGCCGGAACCACCTCTCAGACGTGCCACTACCATGTGCCGGACACGCCGGAAACACCTACTGGACACAACGGAACCGCCTGTCGGACACGCCTGAACCACCTGCCGAGCATGCAGGAACCACCTGCTCGACTCGCAGGACCCACCTGCCGGACACGCAAAAATCACCTGCTGGCTATGCCAGAACCGCTTGCCGGACTTTCTGGAATCACCTGCTGGGAATGCTGGACCCACCTCTCAAATGTGCCAAAATCAAGTGACGGAGACGCCCAAAGCACCCGCCGAGCTAGCCGGAAGCACCTGCTCGAATCGTCGGAACCACCTGCCGGACCTGCCTGAACAACCTGCTGAGCATGCCGGAGCCACCTGCCGGACGCGCCAAAATCACCTGCGGGCTGGGCCAGAACCACTTGGAGGACTCTCTGGGATCACCTGCCGGGCATGCCGGAACCACCTCTCAGACGTGCCAGAACCACGTGCTGGACAGGCCGGAACCACCTCCAGGACAGACCAGAACCACCTGCCGAACCAAACTGAATCACCTGCCGAGAACGCTGGAACCACCTGATCCACTGCCCGGAACCACCCGCCGGACACGTCAAAATCACCTGACGGACATGCCAAAATCTTACCTGCTGGACATGCCAAAATCACCAGCCGGCTATGCCAGAACGACTTGCCGGACACTCCGGAATCACCCACCGGGCACGCCGGAGCCACCTCTCAGACTCGCCGGAAGCACGTGCCGGACACGCCGGAACCACCTACTGGACAGACCGGAACCACCTGACGGACCCATCTGAAACACCTGCTGAGCACGCCGGAACAACCTGCTCGACTCGCTGGAGCCACCTGCTGGCCACGCCAAAATCACCAGCCGGCTATGCCAGAACCACTTGCTGGACACTCCGGAATCACCTGCGGGGCATGCCGGAACCACCTCTCAGACGTGCCACTACCATGTGCCGGACACGCCGGAAACACCTACTGGACACAACGGAACCGCCTGTCGGACACGCCTGAACCACCTGCCGAGCATGCAGGAACCACCTGCTCGACTCGCAGGACCCACCTGCCGGACACGCAAAAATCACCTGCTGGCTATGCCAGAACCGCTTGCCGGACTTTCTGGAATCACCTGCTGGGAATGCTGGACCCACCTCTCAAATGTGCCAAAATCAAGTGACGGAGACGCCCAAAGCACCCGCCGAGCTAGCCGGAAGCACCTGCTCGAATCGTCGGAACCACCTGCCGGACCTGCCTGAACAACCTGCTGAGCATGCCGGAGCCACCTGCCGGACGCGCCAAAATCACCTGCGGGCTGGGCCAGAACCACTTGGAGGACTCTCTGGGATCACCTGCCGGGCATGCCGGAACCACCTCTCAGACGTGCCAGAACCACGTGCTGGACAGGCCGGAACCACCTCCAGGACAGACCAGAACCACCTGCCGAACCAAACTGAATCACCTGCCGAGAACGCTGGAACCACCTGATCCACTGCCCGGAACCACCCGCCGGACACGTCAAAATCACCTGACGGACATGCCAAAATCTTACCTGCTGGACATGCCAAAATCACCAGCCGGCTATGCCAGAACGACTTGCCGGACACTCCGGAATCACCCACCGGGCACGCCGGAGCCACCTCTCAGACTCGCCGGAAGCACGTGCCGGACACGCCGGAACCACCTACTGGACAGACCGGAACCACCTGACGGACCCATCTGAAACACCTGCTGAGCACGCCGGAACAACCTGCTCGACTCGCTGGAGCCACCTGCTGGCCACGCCAAAATCACCAGCCGGCTATGCCAGAACCACTTGCTGGACACTCCGGAATCACCTGCGGGGCATGCCGGAACCACCTCTCAGACGTGCCACTACCATGTGCCGGACACGCCGGAAACACCTACTGGACACAACGGAACCGCCTGTCGGACACGCCTGAACCACCTGCCGAGCATGCAGGAACCACCTGCTCGACTCGCAGGACCCACCTGCCGGACACGCAAAAATCACCTGCTGGCTATGCCAGAACCGCTTGCCGGACTTTCTGGAATCACCTGCTGGGAATGCTGGACCCACCTCTCAAATGTGCCAAAATCAAGTGACGGAGACGCCCAAAGCACCCGCCGAGCTAGCCGGAAGCACCTGCTCGAATCGTCGGAACCACCTGCCGGACCTGCCTGAACAACCTGCTGAGCATGCCGGAGCCACCTGCCGGACGCGCCAAAATCACCTGCGGGCTGGGCCAGAACCACTTGGAGGACTCTCTGGGATCACCTGCCGGGCATGCCGGAACCACCTCTCAGACGTGCCAGAACCACGTGCTGGACAGGCCGGAACCACCTCCAGGACAGACCAGAACCACCTGCCGAACCAAACTGAATCACCTGCCGAGAACGCTGGAACCACCTGATCCACTGCCCGGAACCACCCGCCGGACACGTCAAAATCACCTGACGGACATGCCAAAATCTTACCTGCTGGACATGCCAAAATCACCAGCCGGCTATGCCAGAACGACTTGCCGGACACTCCGGAATCACCCACCGGGCACGCCGGAGCCACCTCTCAGACTCGCCGGAAGCACGTGCCGGACACGCCGGAACCACCTACTGGACAGACCGGAACCACCTGACGGACCCATCTGAAACACCTGCTGAGCACGCCGGAACAACCTGCTCGACTCGCTGGAGCCACCTGCTGGCCACGCCAAAATCACCAGCCGGCTATGCCAGAACCACTTGCTGGACACTCCGGAATCACCTGCGGGGCATGCCGGAACCACCTCTCAGACGTGCCACTACCATGTGCCGGACACGCCGGAAACACCTACTGGACACAACGGAACCGCCTGTCGGACACGCCTGAACCACCTGCCGAGCATGCAGGAACCACCTGCTCGACTCGCAGGACCCACCTGCCGGACACGCAAAAATCACCTGCTGGCTATGCCAGAACCGCTTGCCGGACTTTCTGGAATCACCTGCTGGGAATGCTGGACCCACCTCTCAAATGTGCCAAAATCAAGTGACGGAGACGCCCAAAGCACCCGCCGAGCTAGCCGGAAGCACCTGCTCGAATCGTCGGAACCACCTGCCGGACCTGCCTGAACAACCTGCTGAGCATGCCGGAGCCACCTGCCGGACGCGCCAAAATCACCTGCGGGCTGGGCCAGAACCACTTGGAGGACTCTCTGGGATCACCTGCCGGGCATGCCGGAACCACCTCTCAGACGTGCCAGAACCACGTGCTGGACAGGCCGGAACCACCTCCAGGACAGACCAGAACCACCTGCCGAACCAAACTGAATCACCTGCCGAGAACGCTGGAACCACCTGATCCACTGCCCGGAACCACCCGCCGGACACGTCAAAATCACCTGACGGACATGCCAAAATCTTACCTGCTGGACATGCCAAAATCACCAGCCGGCTATGCCAGAACGACTTGCCGGACACTCCGGAATCACCCACCGGGCACGCCGGAGCCACCTCTCAGACTCGCCGGAAGCACGTGCCGGACACGCCGGAACCACCTACTGGACAGACCGGAACCACCTGACGGACCCATCTGAAACACCTGCTGAGCACGCCGGAACAACCTGCTCGACTCGCTGGAGCCACCTGCTGGCCACGCCAAAATCACCAGCCGGCTATGCCAGAACCACTTGCTGGACACTCCGGAATCACCTGCGGGGCATGCCGGAACCACCTCTCAGACGTGCCACTACCATGTGCCGGACACGCCGGAAACACCTACTGGACACAACGGAACCGCCTGTCGGACACGCCTGAACCACCTGCCGAGCATGCAGGAACCACCTGCTCGACTCGCAGGACCCACCTGCCGGACACGCAAAAATCACCTGCTGGCTATGCCAGAACCGCTTGCCGGACTTTCTGGAATCACCTGCTGGGAATGCTGGACCCACCCCTCAAATGTGCCAAAATCAAGTGACGGAGACGCCCAAAGCACCCGCCGAGCTAGCCGGAAGCACCTGCTCGAATCGTCGGAACCACCTGCCGGACCTGCCTGAACAACCTGCTGAGCATGCCGGAGCCACCTGCCGGACGCGCCAAAATCACCTGCGGGCTGGGCCAGAACCACTTGGAGGACTCTCTGGGATCACCTGCCGGGCATGCCGGAACCACCTCTCAGACGTGCCAGAACCACGTGCTGGACAGGCCGGAACCACCTCCAGGACAGACCAGAACCACCTGCCGAACCAAACTGAATCACCTGCCGAGAACGCTGGAACCACCTGATCCACTGCCCGGAACCACCCGCCGGACACGTCAAAATCACCTGACGGACATGCCAAAATCTTACCTGCTGGACATGCCAAAATCACCAGCCGGCTATGCCAGAACGACTTGCCGGACACTCCGGAATCACCCACCGGGCACGCCGGAGCCACCTCTCAGACTCGCCGGAAGCACGTGCCGGACACGCCGGAACCACCTACTGGACAGACCGGAACCACCTGACGGACCCATCTGAAACACCTGCTGAGCACGCCGGAACAACCTGCTCGACTCGCTGGAGCCACCTGCTGGCCACGCCAAAATCACCAGCCGGCTATGCCAGAACCACTTGCTGGACACTCCGGAATCACCTGCGGGGCATGCCGGAACCACCTCTCAGACGTGCCACTACCATGTGCCGGACACGCCGGAAACACCTACTGGACACAACGGAACCGCCTGTCGGACACGCCTGAACCACCTGCCGAGCATGCAGGAACCACCTGCTCGACTCGCAGGACCCACCTGCCGGACACGCAAAAATCACCTGCTGGCTATGCCAGAACCGCTTGCCGGACTTTCTGGAATCACCTGCTGGGAATGCTGGACCCACCTCTCAAATGTGCCAAAATCAAGTGACGGAGACGCCCAAAGCACCCGCCGAGCTAGCCGGAAGCACCTGCTCGAATCGTCGGAACCACCTGCCGGACCTGCCTGAACAACCTGCTGAGCATGCCGGAGCCACCTGCCGGACGCGCCAAAATCACCTGCGGGCTGGGCCAGAACCACTTGGAGGACTCTCTGGGATCACCTGCCGGGCATGCCGGAACCACCTCTCAGACGTGCCAGAACCACGTGCTGGACAGGCCGGAACCACCTCCAGGACAGACCAGAACCACCTGCCGAACCAAACTGAATCACCTGCCGAGAACGCTGGAACCACCTGATCCACTGCCCGGAACCACCCGCCGGACACGTCAAAATCACCTGACGGACATGCCAAAATCTTACCTGCTGGACATGCCAAAATCACCAGCCGGCTATGCCAGAACGACTTGCCGGACACTCCGGAATCACCCACCGGGCACGCCGGAGCCACCTCTCAGACTCGCCGGAAGCACGTGCCGGACACGCCGGAACCACCTACTGGACAGACCGGAACCACCTGACGGACCCATCTGAAACACCTGCTGAGCACGCCGGAACAACCTGCTCGACTCGCTGGAGCCACCTGCTGGCCACGCCAAAATCACCAGCCGGCTATGCCAGAACCACTTGCTGGACACTCCGGAATCACCTGCGGGGCATGCCGGAACCACCTCTCAGACGTGCCACTACCATGTGCCGGACACGCCGGAAACACCTACTGGACACAACGGAACCGCCTGTCGGACACGCCTGAACCACCTGCCGAGCATGCAGGAACCACCTGCTCGACTCGCAGGACCCACCTGCCGGACACGCAAAAATCACCTGCTGGCTATGCCAGAACCGCTTGCCGGACTTTCTGGAATCACCTGCTGGGAATGCTGGACCCACCTCTCAAATGTGCCAAAATCAAGTGACGGAGACGCCCAAAGCACCCGCCGAGCTAGCCGGAAGCACCTGCTCGAATCGTCGGAACCACCTGCCGGACCTGCCTGAACAACCTGCTGAGCATGCCGGAGCCACCTGCCGGACGCGCCAAAATCACCTGCGGGCTGGGCCAGAACCACTTGGAGGACTCTCTGGGATCACCTGCCGGGCATGCCGGAACCACCTCTCAGACGTGCCAGAACCACGTGCTGGACAGGCCGGAACCACCTCCAGGACAGACCAGAACCACCTGCCGAACCAAACTGAATCACCTGCCGAGAACGCTGGAACCACCTGATCCACTGCCCGGAACCACCCGCCGGACACGTCAAAATCACCTGACGGACATGCCAAAATCTTACCTGCTGGACATGCCAAAATCACCAGCCGGCTATGCCAGAACGACTTGCCGGACACTCCGGAATCACCCACCGGGCACGCCGGAGCCACCTCTCAGACTCGCCGGAAGCACGTGCCGGACACGCCGGAACCACCTACTGGACAGACCGGAACCACCTGACGGACCCATCTGAAACACCTGCTGAGCACGCCGGAACAACCTGCTCGACTCGCTGGAGCCACCTGCTGGCCACGCCAAAATCACCAGCCGGCTATGCCAGAACCACTTGCTGGACACTCCGGAATCACCTGCGGGGCATGCCGGAACCACCTCTCAGACGTGCCACTACCATGTGCCGGACACGCCGGAAACACCTACTGGACACAACGGAACCGCCTGTCGGACACGCCTGAACCACCTGCCGAGCATGCAGGAACCACCTGCTCGACTCGCAGGACCCACCTGCCGGACACGCAAAAATCACCTGCTGGCTATGCCAGAACCGCTTGCCGGACTTTCTGGAATCACCTGCTGGGAATGCTGGACCCACCTCTCAAATGTGCCAAAATCAAGTGACGGAGACGCCCAAAGCACCCGCCGAGCTAGCCGGAAGCACCTGCTCGAATCGTCGGAACCACCTGCCGGACCTGCCTGAACAACCTGCTGAGCATGCCGGAGCCACCTGCCGGACGCGCCAAAATCACCTGCGGGCTGGGCCAGAACCACTTGGAGGACTCTCTGGGATCACCTGCCGGGCATGCCGGAACCACCTCTCAGACGTGCCAGAACCACGTGCTGGACAGGCCGGAACCACCTCCAGGACAGACCAGAACCACCTGCCGAACCAAACTGAATCACCTGCCGAGAACGCTGGAACCACCTGATCCACTGCCCGGAACCACCCGCCGGACACGTCAAAATCACCTGACGGACATGCCAAAATCTTACCTGCTGGACATGCCAAAATCACCAGCCGGCTATGCCAGAACGACTTGCCGGACACTCCGGAATCACCCACCGGGCACGCCGGAGCCACCTCTCAGACTCGCCGGAAGCACGTGCCGGACACGCCGGAACCACCTACTGGACAGACCGGAACCACCTGACGGACCCATCTGAAACACCTGCTGAGCACGCCGGAACAACCTGCTCGACTCGCTGGAGCCACCTGCTGGCCACGCCAAAATCACCAGCCGGCTATGCCAGAACCACTTGCTGGACACTCCGGAATCACCTGCGGGGCATGCCGGAACCACCTCTCAGACGTGCCACTACCATGTGCCGGACACGCCGGAAACACCTACTGGACACAACGGAACCGCCTGTCGGACACGCCTGAACCACCTGCCGAGCATGCAGGAACCACCTGCTCGACTCGCAGGACCCACCTGCCAGACACGCAAAAATCACCTGCTGGCTATGCCAGAACCGCTTGCCGGACTTTCTGGAATCACCTGCTGGGAATGCTGGACCCACCTCTCAAATGTGCCAAAATCAAGTGACGGAGACGCCCAAAGCACCCGCCGAGCTAGCCGGAAGCACCTGCTCGAATCGTCGGAACCACCTGCCGGACCTGCCTGAACAACCTGCTGAGCATGCCGGAGCCACCTGCCGGACGCGCCAAAATCACCTGCGGGCTGGGCCAGAACCACTTGGAGGACTCTCTGGGATCACCTGCCGGGCATGCCGGAACCACCTCTCAGACGTGCCAGAACCACGTGCTGGACAGGCCGGAACCACCTCCAGGACAGACCAGAACCACCTGCCGAACCAAACTGAATCACCTGCCGAGAACGCTGGAACCACCTGATCCACTGCCCGGAACCACCCGCCGGACACGTCAAAATCACCTGACGGACATGCCAAAATCTTACCTGCTGGACATGCCAAAATCACCAGCCGGCTATGCCAGAACGACTTGCCGGACACTCCGGAATCACCCACCGGGCACGCCGGAGCCACCTCTCAGACTCGCCGGAAGCACGTGCCGGACACGCCGGAACCACCTACTGGACAGACCGGAACCACCTGACGGACCCATCTGAAACACCTGCTGAGCACGCCGGAACAACCTGCTCGACTCGCTGGAGCCACCTGCTGGCCACGCCAAAATCACCAGCCGGCTATGCCAGAACCACTTGCTGGACACTCCGGAATCACCTGCGGGGCATGCCGGAACCACCTCTCAGACGTGCCACTACCATGTGCCGGACACGCCGGAAACACCTACTGGACACAACGGAACCGCCTGTCGGACACGCCTGAACCACCTGCCGAGCATGCAGGAACCACCTGCTCGACTCGCAGGACCCACCTGCCGGACACGCAAAAATCACCTGCTGGCTATGCCAGAACCGCTTGCCGGACTTTCTGGAATCACCTGCTGGGAATGCTGGACCCACCTCTCAAATGTGCCAAAATCAAGTGACGGAGACGCCCAAAGCACCCGCCGAGCTAGCCGGAAGCACCTGCTCGAATCGTCGGAACCACCTGCCGGACCTGCCTGAACAACCTGCTGAGCATGCCGGAGCCACCTGCCGGACGCGCCAAAATCACCTGCGGGCTGGGCCAGAACCACTTGGAGGACTCTCTGGGATCACCTGCCGGGCATGCCGGAACCACCTCTCAGACGTGCCAGAACCACGTGCTGGACAGGCCGGAACCACCTCCAGGACAGACCAGAACCACCTGCCGAACCAAACTGAATCACCTGCCGAGAACGCTGGAACCACCTGATCCACTGCCCGGAACCACCCGCCGGACACGTCAAAATCACCTGACGGACATGCCAAAATCTTACCTGCTGGACATGCCAAAATCACCAGCCGGCTATGCCAGAACGACTTGCCGGACACTCCGGAATCACCCACCGGGCACGCCGGAGCCACCTCTCAGACTCGCCGGAAGCACGTGCCGGACACGCCGGAACCACCTACTGGACAGACCGGAACCACCTGACGGACCCATCTGAAACACCTGCTGAGCACGCCGGAACAACCTGCTCGACTCGCTGGAGCCACCTGCTGGCCACGCCAAAATCACCAGCCGGCTATGCCAGAACCACTTGCTGGACACTCCGGAATCACCTGCGGGGCATGCCGGAACCACCTCTCAGACGTGCCACTACCATGTGCCGGACACGCCGGAAACACCTACTGGACACAACGGAACCGCCTGTCGGACACGCCTGAACCACCTGCCGAGCATGCAGGAACCACCTGCTCGACTCGCAGGACCCACCTGCCGGACACGCAAAAATCACCTGCTGGCTATGCCAGAACCGCTTGCCGGACTTTCTGGAATCACCTGCTGGGAATGCTGGACCCACCTCTCAAATGTGCCAAAATCAAGTGACGGAGACGCCCAAAGCACCCGCCGAGCTAGCCGGAAGCACCTGCTCGAATCGTCGGAACCACCTGCCGGACCTGCCTGAACAACCTGCTGAGCATGCCGGAGCCACCTGCCGGACGCGCCAAAATCACCTGCGGGCTGGGCCAGAACCACTTGGAGGACTCTCTGGGATCACCTGCCGGGCATGCCGGAACCACCTCTCAGACGTGCCAGAACCACGTGCTGGACAGGCCGGAACCACCTCCAGGACAGACCAGAACCACCTGCCGAACCAAACTGAATCACCTGCCGAGAACGCTGGAACCACCTGATCCACTGCCCGGAACCACCCGCCGGACACGTCAAAATCACCTGACGGACATGCCAAAATCTTACCTGCTGGACATGCCAAAATCACCAGCCGGCTATGCCAGAACGACTTGCCGGACACTCCGGAATCACCCACCGGGCACGCCGGAGCCACCTCTCAGACTCGCCGGAAGCACGTGCCGGACACGCCGGAACCACCTACTGGACAGACCGGAACCACCTGACGGACCCATCTGAAACACCTGCTGAGCACGCCGGAACAACCTGCTCGACTCGCTGGAGCCACCTGCTGGCCACGCCAAAATCACCAGCCGGCTATGCCAGAACCACTTGCTGGACACTCCGGAATCACCTGCGGGGCATGCCGGAACCACCTCTCAGACGTGCCACTACCATGTGCCGGACACGCCGGAAACACCTACTGGACACAACGGAACCGCCTGTCGGACACGCCTGAACCACCTGCCGAGCATGCAGGAACCACCTGCTCGACTCGCAGGACCCACCTGCCGGACACGCAAAAATCACCTGCTGGCTATGCCAGAACCGCTTGCCGGACTTTCTGGAATCACCTGCTGGGAATGCTGGACCCACCTCTCAAATGTGCCAAAATCAAGTGACGGAGACGCCCAAAGCACCCGCCGAGCTAGCCGGAAGCACCTGCTCGAATCGTCGGAACCACCTGCCGGACCTGCCTGAACAACCTGCTGAGCATGCCGGAGCCACCTGCCGGACGCGCCAAAATCACCTGCGGGCTGGGCCAGAACCACTTGGAGGACTCTCTGGGATCACCTGCCGGGCATGCCGGAACCACCTCTCAGACGTGCCAGAACCACGTGCTGGACAGGCCGGAACCACCTCCAGGACAGACCAGAACCACCTGCCGAACCAAACTGAATCACCTGCCGAGAACGCTGGAACCACCTGATCCACTGCCCGGAACCACCCGCCGGACACGTCAAAATCACCTGACGGACATGCCAAAATCTTACCTGCTGGACATGCCAAAATCACCAGCCGGCTATGCCAGAACGACTTGCCGGACACTCCGGAATCACCCACCGGGCACGCCGGAGCCACCTCTCAGACTCGCCGGAAGCACGTGCCGGACACGCCGGAACCACCTACTGGACAGACCGGAACCACCTGACGGACCCATCTGAAACACCTGCTGAGCACGCCGGAACAACCTGCTCGACTCGCTGGAGCCACCTGCTGGCCACGCCAAAATCACCAGCCGGCTATGCCAGAACCACTTGCTGGACACTCCGGAATCACCTGCGGGGCATGCCGGAACCACCTCTCAGACGTGCCACTACCATGTGCCGGACACGCCGGAAACACCTACTGGACACAACGGAACCGCCTGTCGGACACGCCTGAACCACCTGCCGAGCATGCAGGAACCACCTGCTCGACTCGCAGGACCCACCTGCCGGACACGCAAAAATCACCTGCTGGCTATGCCAGAACCGCTTGCCGGACTTTCTGGAATCACCTGCTGGGAATGCTGGACCCACCTCTCAAATGTGCCAAAATCAAGTGACGGAGACGCCCAAAGCACCCGCCGAGCTAGCCGGAAGCACCTGCTCGAATCGTCGGAACCACCTGCCGGACCTGCCTGAACAACCTGCTGAGCATGCCGGAGCCACCTGCCGGACGCGCCAAAATCACCTGCGGGCTGGGCCAGAACCACTTGGAGGACTCTCTGGGATCACCTGCCGGGCATGCCGGAACCACCTCTCAGACGTGCCAGAACCACGTGCTGGACAGGCCGGAACCACCTCCAGGACAGACCAGAACCACCTGCCGAACCAAACTGAATCACCTGCCGAGAACGCTGGAACCACCTGATCCACTGCCCGGAACCACCCGCCGGACACGTCAAAATCACCTGACGGACATGCCAAAATCTTACCTGCTGGACATGCCAAAATCACCAGCCGGCTATGCCAGAACGACTTGCCGGACACTCCGGAATCACCCACCGGGCACGCCGGAGCCACCTCTCAGACTCGCCGGAAGCACGTGCCGGACACGCCGGAACCACCTACTGGACAGACCGGAACCACCTGACGGACCCATCTGAAACACCTGCTGAGCACGCCGGAACAACCTGCTCGACTCGCTGGAGCCACCTGCTGGCCACGCCAAAATCACCAGCCGGCTATGCCAGAACCACTTGCTGGACACTCCGGAATCACCTGCGGGGCATGCCGGAACCACCTCTCAGACGTGCCACTACCATGTGCCGGACACGCCGGAAACACCTACTGGACACAACGGAACCGCCTGTCGGACACGCCTGAACCACCTGCCGAGCATGCAGGAACCACCTGCTCGACTCGCAGGACCCACCTGCCGGACACGCAAAAATCACCTGCTGGCTATGCCAGAACCGCTTGCCGGACTTTCTGGAATCACCTGCTGGGAATGCTGGACCCACCTCTCAAATGTGCCAAAATCAAGTGACGGAGACGCCCAAAGCACCCGCCGAGCTAGCCGGAAGCACCTGCTCGAATCGTCGGAACCACCTGCCGGACCTGCCTGAACAACCTGCTGAGCATGCCGGAGCCACCTGCCGGACGCGCCAAAATCACCTGCGGGCTGGGCCAGAACCACTTGGAGGACTCTCTGGGATCACCTGCCGGGCATGCCGGAACCACCTCTCAGACGTGCCAGAACCACGTGCTGGACAGGCCGGAACCACCTCCAGGACAGACCAGAACCACCTGCCGAACCAAACTGAATCACCTGCCGAGAACGCTGGAACCACCTGATCCACTGCCCGGAACCACCCGCCGGACACGTCAAAATCACCTGACGGACATGCCAAAATCTTACCTGCTGGACATGCCAAAATCACCAGCCGGCTATGCCAGAACGACTTGCCGGACACTCCGGAATCACCCACCGGGCACGCCGGAGCCACCTCTCAGACTCGCCGGAAGCACGTGCCGGACACGCCGGAACCACCTACTGGACAGACCGGAACCACCTGACGGACCCATCTGAAACACCTGCTGAGCACGCCGGAACAACCTGCTCGACTCGCTGGAGCCACCTGCTGGCCACGCCAAAATCACCAGCCGGCTATGCCAGAACCACTTGCTGGACACTCCGGAATCACCTGCGGGGCATGCCGGAACCACCTCTCAGACGTGCCACTACCATGTGCCGGACACGCCGGAAACACCTACTGGACACAACGGAACCGCCTGTCGGACACGCCTGAACCACCTGCCGAGCATGCAGGAACCACCTGCTCGACTCGCAGGACCCACCTGCCGGACACGCAAAAATCACCTGCTGGCTATGCCAGAACCGCTTGCCGGACTTTCTGGAATCACCTGCTGGGAATGCTGGACCCACCTCTCAAATGTGCCAAAATCAAGTGACGGAGACGCCCAAAGCACCCGCCGAGCTAGCCGGAAGCACCTGCTCGAATCGTCGGAACCACCTGCCGGACCTGCCTGAACAACCTGCTGAGCATGCCGGAGCCACCTGCCGGACGCGCCAAAATCACCTGCGGGCTGGGCCAGAACCACTTGGAGGACTCTCTGGGATCACCTGCCGGGCATGCCGGAACCACCTCTCAGACGTGCCAGAACCACGTGCTGGACAGGCCGGAACCACCTCCAGGACAGACCAGAACCACCTGCCGAACCAAACTGAATCACCTGCCGAGAACGCTGGAACCACCTGATCCACTGCCCGGAACCACCCGCCGGACACGTCAAAATCACCTGACGGACATGCCAAAATCTTACCTGCTGGACATGCCAAAATCACCAGCCGGCTATGCCAGAACGACTTGCCGGACACTCCGGAATCACCCACCGGGCACGCCGGAGCCACCTCTCAGACTCGCCGGAAGCACGTGCCGGACACGCCGGAACCACCTACTGGACAGACCGGAACCACCTGACGGACCCATCTGAAACACCTGCTGAGCACGCCGGAACAACCTGCTCGACTCGCTGGAGCCACCTGCTGGCCACGCCAAAATCACCAGCCGGCTATGCCAGAACCACTTGCTGGACACTCCGGAATCACCTGCGGGGCATGCCGGAACCACCTCTCAGACGTGCCACTACCATGTGCCGGACACGCCGGAAACACCTACTGGACACAACGGAACCGCCTGTCGGACACGCCTGAACCACCTGCCGAGCATGCAGGAACCACCTGCTCGACTCGCAGGACCCACCTGCCGGACACGCAAAAATCACCTGCTGGCTATGCCAGAACCGCTTGCCGGACTTTCTGGAATCACCTGCTGGGAATGCTGGACCCACCTCTCAAATGTGCCAAAATCAAGTGACGGAGACGCCCAAAGCACCCGCCGAGCTAGCCGGAAGCACCTGCTCGAATCGTCGGAACCACCTGCCGGACCTGCCTGAACAACCTGCTGAGCATGCCGGAGCCACCTGCCGGACGCGCCAAAATCACCTGCGGGCTGGGCCAGAACCACTTGGAGGACTCTCTGGGATCACCTGCCGGGCATGCCGGAACCACCTCTCAGACGTGCCAGAACCACGTGCTGGACAGGCCGGAACCACCTCCAGGACAGACCAGAACCACCTGCCGAACCAAACTGAATCACCTGCCGAGAACGCTGGAACCACCTGATCCACTGCCCGGAACCACCCGCCGGACACGTCAAAATCACCTGACGGACATGCCAAAATCTTACCTGCTGGACATGCCAAAATCACCAGCCGGCTATGCCAGAACGACTTGCCGGACACTCCGGAATCACCCACCGGGCACGCCGGAGCCACCTCTCAGACTCGCCGGAAGCACGTGCCGGACACGCCGGAACCACCTACTGGACAGACCGGAACCACCTGACGGACCCATCTGAAACACCTGCTGAGCACGCCGGAACAACCTGCTCGACTCGCTGGAGCCACCTGCTGGCCACGCCAAAATCACCAGCCGGCTATGCCAGAACCACTTGCTGGACACTCCGGAATCACCTGCGGGGCATGCCGGAACCACCTCTCAGACGTGCCACTACCATGTGCCGGACACGCCGGAAACACCTACTGGACACAACGGAACCGCCTGTCGGACACGCCTGAACCACCTGCCGAGCATGCAGGAACCACCTGCTCGACTCGCAGGACCCACCTGCCGGACACGCAAAAATCACCTGCTGGCTATGCCAGAACCGCTTGCCGGACTTTCTGGAATCACCTGCTGGGAATGCTGGACCCACCTCTCAAATGTGCCAAAATCAAGTGACGGAGACGCCCAAAGCACCCGCCGAGCTAGCCGGAAGCACCTGCTCGAATCGTCGGAACCACCTGCCGGACCTGCCTGAACAACCTGCTGAGCATGCCGGAGCCACCTGCCGGACGCGCCAAAAGCACCTGCGGGCTGGGCCAGAACCACTTGGAGGACTCTCTGGGATCACCTGCCGGGCATGCCGGAACCACCTCTCAGACGTGCCAGAACCACGTGCTGGACAGGCCGGAACCACCTCCAGGACAGACCAGAACCACCTGCCGAACCAAACTGAATCACCTGCCGAGAACGCTGGAACCACCTGATCCACTGCCCGGAACCACCCGCCGGACACGTCAAAATCACCTGACGGACATGCCAAAATCTTACCTGCTGGACATGCCAAAATCACCAGCCGGCTATGCCAGAACGACTTGCCGGACACTCCGGAATCACCCACCGGGCACGCCGGAGCCACCTCTCAGACTCGCCGGAAGCACGTGCCGGACACGCCGGAACCACCTACTGGACAGACCGGAACCACCTGACGGACCCATCTGAAACACCTGCTGAGCACGCCGGAACAACCTGCTCGACTCGCTGGAGCCACCTGCTGGCCACGCCAAAATCACCAGCCGGCTATGCCAGAACCACTTGCTGGACACTCCGGAATCACCTGCGGGGCATGCCGGAACCACCTCTCAGACGTGCCACTACCATGTGCCGGACACGCCGGAAACACCTACTGGACACAACGGAACCGCCTGTCGGACACGCCTGAACCACCTGCCGAGCATGCAGGAACCACCTGCTCGACTCGCAGGACCCACCTGCCGGACACGCAAAAATCACCTGCTGGCTATGCCAGAACCGCTTGCCGGACTTTCTGGAATCACCTGCTGGGAATGCTGGACCCACCTCTCAAATGTGCCAAAATCAAGTGACGGAGACGCCCAAAGCACCCGCCGAGCTAGCCGGAAGCACCTGCTCGAATCGTCGGAACCACCTGCCGGACCTGCCTGAACAACCTGCTGAGCATGCCGGAGCCACCTGCCGGACGCGCCAAAATCACCTGCGGGCTGGGCCAGAACCACTTGGAGGACTCTCTGGGATCACCTGCCGGGCATGCCGGAACCACCTCTCAGACGTGCCAGAACCACGTGCTGGACAGGCCGGAACCACCTCCAGGACAGACCAGAACCACCTGCCGAACCAAACTGAATCACCTGCCGAGAACGCTGGAACCACCTGATCCACTGCCCGGAACCACCCGCCGGACACGTCAAAATCACCTGACGGACATGCCAAAATCTTACCTGCTGGACATGCCAAAATCACCAGCCGGCTATGCCAGAACGACTTGCCGGACACTCCGGAATCACCCACCGGGCACGCCGGAGCCACCTCTCAGACTCGCCGGAAGCACGTGCCGGACACGCCGGAACCACCTACTGGACAGACCGGAACCACCTGACGGACCCATCTGAAACACCTGCTGAGCACGCCGGAACAACCTGCTCGACTCGCTGGAGCCACCTGCTGGCCACGCCAAAATCACCAGCCGGCTATGCCAGAACCACTTGCTGGACACTCCGGAATCACCTGCGGGGCATGCCGGAACCACCTCTCAGACGTGCCACTACCATGTGCCGGACACGCCGGAAACACCTACTGGACACAACGGAACCGCCTGTCGGACACGCCTGAACCACCTGCCGAGCATGCAGGAACCACCTGCTCGACTCGCAGGACCCACCTGCCGGACACGCAAAAATCACCTGCTGGCTATGCCAGAACCGCTTGCCGGACTTTCTGGAATCACCTGCTGGGAATGCTGGACCCACCTCTCAAATGTGCCAAAATCAAGTGACGGAGACGCCCAAAGCACCCGCCGAGCTAGCCGGAAGCACCTGCTCGAATCGTCGGAACCACCTGCCGGACCTGCCTGAACAACCTGCTGAGCATGCCGGAGCCACCTGCCGGACGCGCCAAAATCACCTGCGGGCTGGGCCAGAACCACTTGGAGGACTCTCTGGGATCACCTGCCGGGCATGCCGGAACCACCTCTCAGACGTGCCAGAACCACGTGCTGGACAGGCCGGAACCACCTCCAGGACAGACCAGAACCACCTGCCGAACCAAACTGAATCACCTGCCGAGAACGCTGGAACCACCTGATCCACTGCCCGGAACCACCCGCCGGACACGTCAAAATCACCTGACGGACATGCCAAAATCTTACCTGCTGGACATGCCAAAATCACCAGCCGGCTATGCCAGAACGACTTGCCGGACACTCCGGAATCACCCACCGGGCACGCCGGAGCCACCTCTCAGACTCGCCGGAAGCACGTGCCGGACACGCCGGAACCACCTACTGGACAGACCGGAACCACCTGACGGACCCATCTGAAACACCTGCTGAGCACGCCGGAACAACCTGCTCGACTCGCTGGAGCCACCTGCTGGCCACGCCAAAATCACCAGCCGGCTATGCCAGAACCACTTGCTGGACACTCCGGAATCACCTGCGGGGCATGCCGGAACCACCTCTCAGACGTGCCACTACCATGTGCCGGACACGCCGGAAACACCTACTGGACACAACGGAACCGCCTGTCGGACACGCCTGAACCACCTGCCGAGCATGCAGGAACCACCTGCTCGACTCGCAGGACCCACCTGCCGGACACGCAAAAATCACCTGCTGGCTATGCCAGAACCGCTTGCCGGACTTTCTGGAATCACCTGCTGGGAATGCTGGACCCACCTCTCAAATGTGCCAAAATCAAGTGACGGAGACGCCCAAAGCACCCGCCGAGCTAGCCGGAAGCACCTGCTCGAATCGTCGGAACCACCTGCCGGACCTGCCTGAACAACCTGCTGAGCATGCCGGAGCCACCTGCCGGACGCGCCAAAATCACCTGCGGGCTGGGCCAGAACCACTTGGAGGACTCTCTGGGATCACCTGCCGGGCATGCCGGAACCACCTCTCAGACGTGCCAGAACCACGTGCTGGACAGGCCGGAACCACCTCCAGGACAGACCAGAACCACCTGCCGAACCAAACTGAATCACCTGCCGAGAACGCTGGAACCACCTGATCCACTGCCCGGAACCACCCGCCGGACACGTCAAAATCACCTGACGGACATGCCAAAATCTTACCTGCTGGACATGCCAAAATCACCAGCCGGCTATGCCAGAACGACTTGCCGGACACTCCGGAATCACCCACCGGGCACGCCGGAGCCACCTCTCAGACTCGCCGGAAGCACGTGCCGGACACGCCGGAACCACCTACTGGACAGACCGGAACCACCTGACGGACCCATCTGAAACACCTGCTGAGCACGCCGGAACAACCTGCTCGACTCGCTGGAGCCACCTGCTGGCCACGCCAAAATCACCAGCCGGCTATGCCAGAACCACTTGCTGGACACTCCGGAATCACCTGCGGGGCATGCCGGAACCACCTCTCAGACGTGCCACTACCATGTGCCGGACACGCCGGAAACACCTACTGGACACAACGGAACCGCCTGTCGGACACGCCTGAACCACCTGCCGAGCATGCAGGAACCACCTGCTCGACTCGCAGGACCCACCTGCCGGACACGCAAAAATCACCTGCTGGCTATGCCAGAACCGCTTGCCGGACTTTCTGGAATCACCTGCTGGGAATGCTGGACCCACCTCTCAAATGTGCCAAAATCAAGTGACGGAGACGCCCAAAGCACCCGCCGAGCTAGCCGGAAGCACCTGCTCGAATCGTCGGAACCACCTGCCGGACCTGCCTGAACAACCTGCTGAGCATGCCGGAGCCACCTGCCGGACGCGCCAAAAGCACCTGCGGGCTGGGCCAGAACCACTTGGAGGACTCTCTGGGATCACCTGCCGGGCATGCCGGAACCACCTCTCAGACGTGCCAGAACCACGTGCTGGACAGGCCGGAACCACCTCCAGGACAGACCAGAACCACCTGCCGAACCAAACTGAATCACCTGCCGAGAACGCTGGAACCACCTGATCCACTGCCCGGAACCACCCGCCGGACACGTCAAAATCACCTGACGGACATGCCAAAATCTTACCTGCTGGACATGCCAAAATCACCAGCCGGCTATGCCAGAACGACTTGCCGGACACTCCGGAATCACCCACCGGGCACGCCGGAGCCACCTCTCAGACTCGCCGGAAGCACGTGCCGGACACGCCGGAACCACCTACTGGACAGACCGGAACCACCTGACGGACCCATCTGAAACACCTGCTGAGCACGCCGGAACAACCTGCTCGACTCGCTGGAGCCACCTGCTGGCCACGCCAAAATCACCAGCCGGCTATGCCAGAACCACTTGCTGGACACTCCGGAATCACCTGCGGGGCATGCCGGAACCACCTCTCAGACGTGCCACTACCATGTGCCGGACACGCCGGAAACACCTACTGGACACAACGGAACCGCCTGTCGGACACGCCTGAACCACCTGCCGAGCATGCAGGAACCACCTGCTCGACTCGCAGGACCCACCTGCCGGACACGCAAAAATCACCTGCTGGCTATGCCAGAACCGCTTGCCGGACTTTCTGGAATCACCTGCTGGGAATGCTGGACCCACCTCTCAAATGTGCCAAAATCAAGTGACGGAGACGCCCAAAGCACCCGCCGAGCTAGCCGGAAGCACCTGCTCGAATCGTCGGAACCACCTGCCGGACCTGCCTGAACAACCTGCTGAGCATGCCGGAGCCACCTGCCGGACGCGCCAAAATCACCTGCGGGCTGGGCCAGAACCACTTGGAGGACTCTCTGGGATCACCTGCCGGGCATGCCGGAACCACCTCTCAGACGTGCCAGAACCACGTGCTGGACAGGCCGGAACCACCTCCAGGACAGACCAGAACCACCTGCCGAACCAAACTGAATCACCTGCCGAGAACGCTGGAACCACCTGATCCACTGCCCGGAACCACCCGCCGGACACGTCAAAATCACCTGACGGACATGCCAAAATCTTACCTGCTGGACATGCCAAAATCACCAGCCGGCTATGCCAGAACGACTTGCCGGACACTCCGGAATCACCCACCGGGCACGCCGGAGCCACCTCTCAGACTCGCCGGAAGCACGTGCCGGACACGCCGGAACCACCTACTGGACAGACCGGAACCACCTGACGGACCCATCTGAAACACCTGCTGAGCACGCCGGAACAACCTGCTCGACTCGCTGGAGCCACCTGCTGGCCACGCCAAAATCACCAGCCGGCTATGCCAGAACCACTTGCTGGACACTCCGGAATCACCTGCGGGGCATGCCGGAACCACCTCTCAGACGTGCCACTACCATGTGCCGGACACGCCGGAAACACCTACTGGACACAACGGAACCGCCTGTCGGACACGCCTGAACCACCTGCCGAGCATGCAGGAACCACCTGCTCGACTCGCAGGACCCACCTGCCGGACACGCAAAAATCACCTGCTGGCTATGCCAGAACCGCTTGCCGGACTTTCTGGAATCACCTGCTGGGAATGCTGGACCCACCTCTGAAATGTGCCAAAATCAAGTGACGGAGACGCCCAAAGCACCTGCCGAGCTAGCCGGAAGCACCTGCTCGAATCGTCGGAACCACCTGCCGGACCTGCCTGAACAACCTGCTGAGCATGCCGGAGCCACCTGCCGGACGCGCCAAAATCACCTGCGGGCTGGGCCAGAACCACTTGGAGGACTCTCTGGGATCACCTGCCGGGCATGCCGGAACCACCTCTCAGACGTGCCAGAACCACGTGCTGGACAGGCCGGAACCACCTCCAGGACAGACCAGAACCACCTGCCGAACCAAACTGAATCACCTGCCGAGAACGCTGGAACCACCTGATCCACTGCCCGGAACCACCCGCCGGACACGTCAAAATCACCTGACGGACATGCCAAAATCTTACCTGCTGGACATGCCAAAATCACCAGCCGGCTATGCCAGAACGACTTGCCGGACACTCCGGAATCACCCACCGGGCACGCCGGAGCCACCTCTCAGACTCGCCGGAAGCACGTGCCGGACACGCCGGAACCACCTACTGGACAGACCGGAACCACCTGACGGACCCATCTGAAACACCTGCTGAGCACGCCGGAACAACCTGCTCGACTCGCTGGAGCCACCTGCTGGCCACGCCAAAATCACCAGCCGGCTATGCCAGAACCACTTGCTGGACACTCCGGAATCACCTGCGGGGCATGCCGGAACCACCTCTCAGACGTGCCACTACCATGTGCCGGACACGCCGGAAACACCTACTGGACACAACGGAACCGCCTGTCGGACACGCCTGAACCACCTGCCGAGCATGCAGGAACCACCTGCTCGACTCGCAGGACCCACCTGCCGGACACGCAAAAATCACCTGCTGGCTATGCCAGAACCGCTTGCCGGACTTTCTGGAATCACCTGCTGGGAATGCTGGACCCACCTCTCAAATGTGCCAAAATCAAGTGACGGAGACGCCCAAAGCACCCGCCGAGCTAGCCGGAAGCACCTGCTCGAATCGTCGGAACCACCTGCCGGACCTGCCTGAACAACCTGCTGAGCATGCCGGAGCCACCTGCCGGACGCGCCAAAAGCACCTGCGGGCTGGGCCAGAACCACTTGGAGGACTCTCTGGGATCACCTGCCGGGCATGCCGGAACCACCTCTCAGACGTGCCAGAACCACGTGCTGGACAGGCCGGAACCACCTCCAGGACAGACCAGAACCACCTGCCGAACCAAACTGAATCACCTGCCGAGAACGCTGGAACCACCTGATCCACTGCCCGGAACCACCCGCCGGACACGTCAAAATCACCTGACGGACATGCCAAAATCTTACCTGCTGGACATGCCAAAATCACCAGCCGGCTATGCCAGAACGACTTGCCGGACACTCCGGAATCACCCACCGGGCACGCCGGAGCCACCTCTCAGACTCGCCGGAAGCACGTGCCGGACACGCCGGAACCACCTACTGGACAGACCGGAACCACCTGACGGACCCATCTGAAACACCTGCTGAGCACGCCGGAACAACCTGCTCGACTCGCTGGAGCCACCTGCTGGCCACGCCAAAATCACCAGCCGGCTATGCCAGAACCACTTGCTGGACACTCCGGAATCACCTGCGGGGCATGCCGGAACCACCTCTCAGACGTGCCACTACCATGTGCCGGACACGCCGGAAACACCTACTGGACACAACGGAACCGCCTGTCGGACACGCCTGAACCACCTGCCGAGCATGCAGGAACCACCTGCTCGACTCGCAGGACCCACCTGCCGGACACGCAAAAATCACCTGCTGGCTATGCCAGAACCGCTTGCCGGACTTTCTGGAATCACCTGCTGGGAATGCTGGACCCACCTCTCAAATGTGCCAAAATCAAGTGACGGAGACGCCCAAAGCACCCGCCGAGCTAGCCGGAAGCACCTGCTCGAATCGTCGGAACCACCTGCCGGACCTGCCTGAACAACCTGCTGAGCATGCCGGAGCCACCTGCCGGACGCGCCAAAAGCACCTGCGGGCTGGGCCAGAACCACTTGGAGGACTCTCTGGGATCACCTGCCGGGCATGCCGGAACCACCTCTCAGACGTGCCAGAACCACGTGCTGGACAGGCCGGAACCACCTCCAGGACAGACCAGAACCACCTGCCGAACCAAACTGAATCACCTGCCGAGAACGCTGGAACCACCTGATCCACTGCCCGGAACCACCCGCCGGACACGTCAAAATCACCTGACGGACATGCCAAAATCTTACCTGCTGGACATGCCAAAATCACCAGCCGGCTATGCCAGAACGACTTGCCGGACACTCCGGAATCACCCACCGGGCACGCCGGAGCCACCTCTCAGACTCGCCGGAAGCACGTGCCGGACACGCCGGAACCACCTACTGGACAGACCGGAACCACCTGACGGACCCATCTGAAACACCTGCTGAGCACGCCGGAACAACCTGCTCGACTCGCTGGAGCCACCTGCTGGCCACGCCAAAATCACCAGCCGGCTATGCCAGAACCACTTGCTGGACACTCCGGAATCACCTGCGGGGCATGCCGGAACCACCTCTCAGACGTGCCACTACCATGTGCCGGACACGCCGGAAACACCTACTGGACACAACGGAACCGCCTGTCGGACACGCCTGAACCACCTGCCGAGCATGCAGGAACCACCTGCTCGACTCGCAGGACCCACCTGCCGGACACGCAAAAATCACCTGCTGGCTATGCCAGAACCGCTTGCCGGACTTTCTGGAATCACCTGCTGGGAATGCTGGACCCACCTCTCAAATGTGCCAAAATCAAGTGACGGAGACGCCCAAAGCACCCGCCGAGCTAGCCGGAAGCACCTGCTCGAATCGTCGGAACCACCTGCCGGACCTGCCTGAACAACCTGCTGAGCATGCCGGAGCCACCTGCCGGACGCGCCAAAATCACCTGCGGGCTGGGCCAGAACCACTTGGAGGACTCTCTGGGATCACCTGCCGGGCATGCCGGAACCACCTCTCAGACGTGCCAGAACCACGTGCTGGACAGGCCGGAACCACCTCCAGGACAGACCAGAACCACCTGCCGAACCAAACTGAATCACCTGCCGAGAACGCTGGAACCACCTGATCCACTGCCCGGAACCACCCGCCGGACACGTCAAAATCACCTGACGGACATGCCAAAATCTTACCTGCTGGACATGCCAAAATCACCAGCCGG
Organism: Equus asinus; assembly: GCF_041296235.1. Lineage (NCBI taxonomy): Eukaryota > Metazoa > Chordata > Mammalia > Perissodactyla > Equidae > Equus > Equus asinus. The sequence goes on along the minus strand of NW_027224922.1, from coordinate 30,638 downwards.
CTATGCCAGAACGACTTGCCGGACACTCCGGAATCACCCACCGGGCACGCCGGAGCCACCTCTCAGACTCGCCGGAAGCACGTGCCGGACACGCCGGAACCACCTACTGGACAGACCGGAACCACCTGACGGACCCATCTGAAACACCTGCTGAGCACGCCGGAACAACCTGCTCGACTCGCTGGAGCCACCTGCTGGCCACGCCAAAATCACCAGCCGGCTATGCCAGAACCACTTGCTGGACACTCCGGAATCACCTGCGGGGCATGCCGGAACCACCTCTCAGACGTGCCACTACCATGTGCCGGACACGCCGGAAACACCTACTGGACACAACGGAACCGCCTGTCGGACACGCCTGAACCACCTGCCGAGCATGCAGGAACCACCTGCTCGACTCGCAGGACCCACCTGCCGGACACGCAAAAATCACCTGCTGGCTATGCCAGAACCGCTTGCCGGACTTTCTGGAATCACCTGCTGGGAATGCTGGACCCACCTCTCAAATGTGCCAAAATCAAGTGACGGAGACGCCCAAAGCACCCGCCGAGCTAGCCGGAAGCACCTGCTCGAATCGTCGGAACCACCTGCCGGACCTGCCTGAACAACCTGCTGAGCATGCCGGAGCCACCTGCCGGACGCGCCAAAATCACCTGCGGGCTGGGCCAGAACCACTTGGAGGACTCTCTGGGATCACCTGCCGGGCATGCCGGAACCACCTCTCAGACGTGCCAGAACCACGTGCTGGACAGGCCGGAACCACCTCCAGGACAGACCAGAACCACCTGCCGAACCAAACTGAATCACCTGCCGAGAACGCTGGAACCACCTGATCCACTGCCCGGAACCACCCGCCGGACACGTCAAAATCACCTGACGGACATGCCAAAATCTTACCTGCTGGACATGCCAAAATCACCAGCCGGCTATGCCAGAACGACTTGCCGGACACTCCGGAATCACCCACCGGGCACGCCGGAGCCACCTCTCAGACTCGCCGGAAGCACGTGCCGGACACGCCGGAACCACCTACTGGACAGACCGGAACCACCTGACGGACCCATCTGAAACACCTGCTGAGCACGCCGGAACAACCTGCTCGACTCGCTGGAGCCACCTGCTGGCCACGCCAAAATCACCAGCCGGCTATGCCAGAACCACTTGCTGGACACTCCGGAATCACCTGCGGGGCATGCCGGAACCACCTCTCAGACGTGCCACTACCATGTGCCGGACACGCCGGAAACACCTACTGGACACAACGGAACCGCCTGTCGGACACGCCTGAACCACCTGCCGAGCATGCAGGAACCACCTGCTCGACTCGCAGGACCCACCTGCCGGACACGCAAAAATCACCTGCTGGCTATGCCAGAACCGCTTGCCGGACTTTCTGGAATCACCTGCTGGGAATGCTGGACCCACCTCTCAAATGTGCCAAAATCAAGTGACGGAGACGCCCAAAGCACCCGCCGAGCTAGCCGGAAGCACCTGCTCGAATCGTCGGAACCACCTGCCGGACCTGCCTGAACAACCTGCTGAGCATGCCGGAGCCACCTGCCGGACGCGCCAAAATCACCTGCGGGCTGGGCCAGAACCACTTGGAGGACTCTCTGGGATCACCTGCCGGGCATGCCGGAACCACCTCTCAGACGTGCCAGAACCACGTGCTGGACAGGCCGGAACCACCTCCAGGACAGACCAGAACCACCTGCCGAACCAAACTGAATCACCTGCCGAGAACGCTGGAACCACCTGATCCACTGCCCGGAACCACCCGCCGGACACGTCAAAATCACCTGACGGACATGCCAAAATCTTACCTGCTGGACATGCCAAAATCACCAGCCGGCTATGCCAGAACGACTTGCCGGACACTCCGGAATCACCCACCGGGCACGCCGGAGCCACCTCTCAGACTCGCCGGAAGCACGTGCCGGACACGCCGGAACCACCTACTGGACAGACCGGAACCACCTGACGGACCCATCTGAAACACCTGCTGAGCACGCCGGAACAACCTGCTCGACTCGCTGGAGCCACCTGCTGGCCACGCCAAAATCACCAGCCGGCTATGCCAGAACCACTTGCTGGACACTCCGGAATCACCTGCGGGGCATGCCGGAACCACCTCTCAGACGTGCCACTACCATGTGCCGGACACGCCGGAAACACCTACTGGACACAACGGAACCGCCTGTCGGACACGCCTGAACCACCTGCCGAGCATGCAGGAACCACCTGCTCGACTCGCAGGACCCACCTGCCGGACACGCAAAAATCACCTGCTGGCTATGCCAGAACCGCTTGCCGGACTTTCTGGAATCACCTGCTGGGAATGCTGGACCCACCTCTCAAATGTGCCAAAATCAAGTGACGGAGACGCCCAAAGCACCCGCCGAGCTAGCCGGAAGCACCTGCTCGAATCGTCGGAACCACCTGCCGGACCTGCCTGAACAACCTGCTGAGCATGCCGGAGCCACCTGCCGGACGCGCCAAAATCACCTGCGGGCTGGGCCAGAACCACTTGGAGGACTCTCTGGGATCACCTGCCGGGCATGCCGGAACCACCTCTCAGACGTGCCAGAACCACGTGCTGGACAGGCCGGAACCACCTCCAGGACAGACCAGAACCACCTGCCGAACCAAACTGAATCACCTGCCGAGAACGCTGGAACCACCTGATCCACTGCCCGGAACCACCCGCCGGACACGTCAAAATCACCTGACGGACATGCCAAAATCTTACCTGCTGGACATGCCAAAATCACCAGCCGGCTATGCCAGAACGACTTGCCGGACACTCCGGAATCACCCACCGGGCACGCCGGAGCCACCTCTCAGACTCGCCGGAAGCACGTGCCGGACACGCCGGAACCACCTACTGGACAGACCGGAACCACCTGACGGACCCATCTGAAACACCTGCTGAGCACGCCGGAACAACCTGCTCGACTCGCTGGAGCCACCTGCTGGCCACGCCAAAATCACCAGCCGGCTATGCCAGAACCACTTGCTGGACACTCCGGAATCACCTGCGGGGCATGCCGGAACCACCTCTCAGACGTGCCACTACCATGTGCCGGACACGCCGGAAACACCTACTGGACACAACGGAACCGCCTGTCGGACACGCCTGAACCACCTGCCGAGCATGCAGGAACCACCTGCTCGACTCGCAGGACCCACCTGCCGGACACGCAAAAATCACCTGCTGGCTATGCCAGAACCGCTTGCCGGACTTTCTGGAATCACCTGCTGGGAATGCTGGACCCACCTCTCAAATGTGCCAAAATCAAGTGACGGAGACGCCCAAAGCACCCGCCGAGCTAGCCGGAAGCACCTGCTCGAATCGTCGGAACCACCTGCCGGACCTGCCTGAACAACCTGCTGAGCATGCCGGAGCCACCTGCCGGACGCGCCAAAATCACCTGCGGGCTGGGCCAGAACCACTTGGAGGACTCTCTGGGATCACCTGCCGGGCATGCCGGAACCACCTCTCAGACGTGCCAGAACCACGTGCTGGACAGGCCGGAACCACCTCCAGGACAGACCAGAACCACCTGCCGAACCAAACTGAATCACCTGCCGAGAACGCTGGAACCACCTGATCCACTGCCCGGAACCACCCGCCGGACACGTCAAAATCACCTGACGGACATGCCAAAATCTTACCTGCTGGACATGCCAAAATCACCAGCCGGCTATGCCAGAACGACTTGCCGGACACTCCGGAATCACCCACCGGGCACGCCGGAGCCACCTCTCAGACTCGCCGGAAGCACGTGCCGGACACGCCGGAACCACCTACTGGACAGACCGGAACCACCTGACGGACCCATCTGAAACACCTGCTGAGCACGCCGGAACAACCTGCTCGACTCGCTGGAGCCACCTGCTGGCCACGCCAAAATCACCAGCCGGCTATGCCAGAACCACTTGCTGGACACTCCGGAATCACCTGCGGGGCATGCCGGAACCACCTCTCAGACGTGCCACTACCATGTGCCGGACACGCCGGAAACACCTACTGGACACAACGGAACCGCCTGTCGGACACGCCTGAACCACCTGCCGAGCATGCAGGAACCACCTGCTCGACTCGCAGGACCCACCTGCCGGACACGCAAAAATCACCTGCTGGCTATGCCAGAACCGCTTGCCGGACTTTCTGGAATCACCTGCTGGGAATGCTGGACCCACCTCTCAAATGTGCCAAAATCAAGTGACGGAGACGCCCAAAGCACCCGCCGAGCTAGCCGGAAGCACCTGCTCGAATCGTCGGAACCACCTGCCGGACCTGCCTGAACAACCTGCTGAGCATGCCGGAGCCACCTGCCGGACGCGCCAAAATCACCTGCGGGCTGGGCCAGAACCACTTGGAGGACTCTCTGGGATCACCTGCCGGGCATGCCGGAACCACCTCTCAGACGTGCCAGAACCACGTGCTGGACAGGCCGGAACCACCTCCAGGACAGACCAGAACCACCTGCCGAACCAAACTGAATCACCTGCCGAGAACGCTGGAACCACCTGATCCACTGCCCGGAACCACCCGCCGGACACGTCAAAATCACCTGACGGACATGCCAAAATCTTACCTGCTGGACATGCCAAAATCACCAGCCGGCTATGCCAGAACGACTTGCCGGACACTCCGGAATCACCCACCGGGCACGCCGGAGCCACCTCTCAGACTCGCCGGAAGCACGTGCCGGACACGCCGGAACCACCTACTGGACAGACCGGAACCACCTGACGGACCCATCTGAAACACCTGCTGAGCACGCCGGAACAACCTGCTCGACTCGCTGGAGCCACCTGCTGGCCACGCCAAAATCACCAGCCGGCTATGCCAGAACCACTTGCTGGACACTCCGGAATCACCTGCGGGGCATGCCGGAACCACCTCTCAGACGTGCCACTACCATGTGCCGGACACGCCGGAAACACCTACTGGACACAACGGAACCGCCTGTCGGACACGCCTGAACCACCTGCCGAGCATGCAGGAACCACCTGCTCGACTCGCAGGACCCACCTGCCGGACACGCAAAAATCACCTGCTGGCTATGCCAGAACCGCTTGCCGGACTTTCTGGAATCACCTGCTGGGAATGCTGGACCCACCTCTCAAATGTGCCAAAATCAAGTGACGGAGACGCCCAAAGCACCCGCCGAGCTAGCCGGAAGCACCTGCTCGAATCGTCGGAACCACCTGCCGGACCTGCCTGAACAACCTGCTGAGCATGCCGGAGCCACCTGCCGGACGCGCCAAAATCACCTGCGGGCTGGGCCAGAACCACTTGGAGGACTCTCTGGGATCACCTGCCGGGCATGCCGGAACCACCTCTCAGACGTGCCAGAACCACGTGCTGGACAGGCCGGAACCACCTCCAGGACAGACCAGAACCACCTGCCGAACCAAACTGAATCACCTGCCGAGAACGCTGGAACCACCTGATCCACTGCCCGGAACCACCCGCCGGACACGTCAAAATCACCTGACGGACATGCCAAAATCTTACCTGCTGGACATGCCAAAATCACCAGCCGGCTATGCCAGAACGACTTGCCGGACACTCCGGAATCACCCACCGGGCACGCCGGAGCCACCTCTCAGACTCGCCGGAAGCACGTGCCGGACACGCCGGAACCACCTACTGGACAGACCGGAACCACCTGACGGACCCATCTGAAACACCTGCTGAGCACGCCGGAACAACCTGCTCGACTCGCTGGAGCCACCTGCTGGCCACGCCAAAATCACCAGCCGGCTATGCCAGAACCACTTGCTGGACACTCCGGAATCACCTGCGGGGCATGCCGGAACCACCTCTCAGACGTGCCACTACCATGTGCCGGACACGCCGGAAACACCTACTGGACACAACGGAACCGCCTGTCGGACACGCCTGAACCACCTGCCGAGCATGCAGGAACCACCTGCTCGACTCGCAGGACCCACCTGCCGGACACGCAAAAATCACCTGCTGGCTATGCCAGAACCGCTTGCCGGACTTTCTGGAATCACCTGCTGGGAATGCTGGACCCACCTCTCAAATGTGCCAAAATCAAGTGACGGAGACGCCCAAAGCACCCGCCGAGCTAGCCGGAAGCACCTGCTCGAATCGTCGGAACCACCTGCCGGACCTGCCTGAACAACCTGCTGAGCATGCCGGAGCCACCTGCCGGACGCGCCAAAATCACCTGCGGGCTGGGCCAGAACCACTTGGAGGACTCTCTGGGATCACCTGCCGGGCATGCCGGAACCACCTCTCAGACGTGCCAGAACCACGTGCTGGACAGGCCGGAACCACCTCCAGGACAGACCAGAACCACCTGCCGAACCAAACTGAATCACCTGCCGAGAACGCTGGAACCACCTGATCCACTGCCCGGAACCACCCGCCGGACACGTCAAAATCACCTGACGGACATGCCAAAATCTTACCTGCTGGACATGCCAAAATCACCAGCCGGCTATGCCAGAACGACTTGCCGGACACTCCGGAATCACCCACCGGGCACGCCGGAGCCACCTCTCAGACTCGCCGGAAGCACGTGCCGGACACGCCGGAACCACCTACTGGACAGACCGGAACCACCTGACGGACCCATCTGAAACACCTGCTGAGCACGCCGGAACAACCTGCTCGACTCGCTGGAGCCACCTGCTGGCCACGCCAAAATCACCAGCCGGCTATGCCAGAACCACTTGCTGGACACTCCGGAATCACCTGCGGGGCATGCCGGAACCACCTCTCAGACGTGCCACTACCATGTGCCGGACACGCCGGAAACACCTACTGGACACAACGGAACCGCCTGTCGGACACGCCTGAACCACCTGCCGAGCATGCAGGAACCACCTGCTCGACTCGCAGGACCCACCTGCCGGACACGCAAAAATCACCTGCTGGCTATGCCAGAACCGCTTGCCGGACTTTCTGGAATCATCTGCTGGGAATGCTGGACCCACCTCTCAAATGTGCCAAAATCAAGTGACGGAGACGCCCAAAGCACCCGCCGAGCTAGCCGGAAGCACCTGCTCGAATCGTCGGAACCACCTGCCGGACCTGCCTGAACAACCTGCTGAGCATGCCGGAGCCACCTGCCGGACGCGCCAAAATCACCTGCGGGCTGGGCCAGAACCACTTGGAGGACTCTCTGGGATCACCTGCCGGGCATGCCGGAACCACCTCTCAGACGTGCCAGAACCACGTGCTGGACAGGCCGGAACCACCTCCAGGACAGACCAGAACCACCTGCCGAACCAAACTGAATCACCTGCCGAGAACGCTGGAACCACCTGATCCACTGCCCGGAACCACCCGCCGGACACGTCAAAATCACCTGACGGACATGCCAAAATCTTACCTGCTGGACATGCCAAAATCACCAGCCGGCTATGCCAGAACGACTTGCCGGACACTCCGGAATCACCCACCGGGCACGCCGGAGCCACCTCTCAGACTCGCCGGAAGCACGTGCCGGACACGCCGGAACCACCTACTGGACAGACCGGAACCACCTGACGGACCCATCTGTAACACCTGCTGAGCACGCCGGAACAACCTGCTCGACTCGCTGGAGCCATTGCTGGCCACGCCAAAATCACCAGCCGGCTATGCCAGAACCACTTGCTGGACACTCCGGAATCACCTGCGGGGCATGCCGGAACCACCTCTCAGACGTGCCACTACCATGTGCCGGACACGCCGGAAACACCTACTGGACACAACGGAACCGCCTGTCGGACACGCCTGAACCACCTGCCGAGCATGCAGGAACCACCTGCTCGACTCGCAGGACCCACCTGCCGGACACGCAAAAATCACCTGCTGGCTATGCCAGAACCGCTTGCCGGACTTTCTGGAATCACCTGCTGGGAATGCTGGACCCACCTCTCAAATGTGCCAAAATCAAGTGACGGAGACGCCCAAAGCACCCGCCGAGCTAGCCGGAAGCACCTGCTCGAATCGTCGGAACCACCTGCCGGACCTGCCTGAACAACCTGCTGAGCATGCCGGAGCCACCTGCCGGACGCGCCAAAATCACCTGCGGGCTGGGCCAGAACCACTTGGAGGACTCTCTGGGATCACCTGCCGGGCATGCCGGAACCACCTCTCAGACGTGCCAGAACCACGTGCTGGACAGGCCGGAACCACCTCCAGGACAGACCAGAACCACCTGCCGAACCAAACTGAATCACCTGCCGAGAACGCTGGAACCACCTGATCCACTGCCCGGAACCACCCGCCGGACACGTCAAAATCACCTGACGGACATGCCAAAATCTTACCTGCTGGACATGCCAAAATCACCAGCCGGCTATGCCAGAACGACTTGCCGGACACTCCGGAATCACCCACCGGGCACGCCGGAGCCACCTCTCAGACTCGCCGGAAGCACGTGCCGGACACGCCGGAACCACCTACTGGACAGACCGGAACCACCTGACGGACCCATCTGAAACACCTGCTGAGCACGCCGGAACAACCTGCTCGACTCGCTGGAGCCACCTGCTGGCCACGCCAAAATCACCAGCCGGCTATGCCAGAACCACTTGCTGGACACTCCGGAATCACCTGCGGGGCATGCCGGAACCACCTCTCAGACGTGCCACTACCATGTGCCGGACACGCCGGAAACACCTACTGGACACAACGGAACCGCCTGTCGGACACGCCTGAACCACCTGCCGAGCATGCAGGAACCACCTGCTCGACTCGCAGGACCCACCTGCCGGACACGCAAAAATCACCTGCTGGCTATGCCAGAACCGCTTGCCGGACTTTCTGGAATCACCTGCTGGGAATGCTGGACCCACCTCTCAAATGTGCCAAAATCAAGTGACGGAGACGCCCAAAGCACCCGCCGAGCTAGCCGGAAGCACCTGCTCGAATCGTCGGAACCACCTGCCGGACCTGCCTGAACAACCTGCTGAGCATGCCGGAGCCACCTGCCGGACGCGCCAAAATCACCTGCGGGCTGGGCCAGAACCACTTGGAGGACTCTCTGGGATCACCTGCCGGGCATGCCAGAACCACCTCTCAGACGTGCCAGAACCACGTGCTGGACAGGCCGGAACCACCTCCAGGACAGACCAGAACCACCTGCCGAACCAAACTGAATCACCTGCCGAGAACGCTGGAACCACCTGATCCACTGCCCGGAACCACCCGCCGGACACGTCAAAATCACCTGACGGACATGCCAAAATCTTACCTGCTGGACATGCCAAAATCACCAGCCGGCTATGCCAGAACGACTTGCCGGACACTCCGGAATCACCCACCGGGCACGCCGGAGCCACCTCTCAGACTCGCCGGAAGCACGTGCCGGACACGCCGGAACCACCTACTGGACAGACCGGAACCACCTGACGGACCCATCTGAAACACCTGCTGAGCACGCCGGAACAACCTGCTCGACTCGCTGGAGCCACCTGCTGGCCACGCCAAAATCACCAGCCGGCTATGCCAGAACCACTTGCTGGACACTCCGGAATCACCTGCGGGGCATGCCGGAACCACCTCTCAGACGTGCCACTACCATGTGCCGGACACGCCGGAAACACCTACTGGACACAACGGAACCGCCTGTCGGACACGCCTGAACCACCTGCCGAGCATGCAGGAACCACCTGCTCGACTCGCAGGACCCACCTGCCGGACACGCAAAAATCACCTGCTGGCTATGCCAGAACCGCTTGCCGGACTTTCTGGAATCACCTGCTGGGAATGCTGGACCCACCTCTCAAATGTGCCAAAATCAAGTGACGGAGACGCCCAAAGCACCCGCCGAGCTAGCCGGAAGCACCTGCTCGAATCGTCGGAACCACCTGCCGGACCTGCCTGAACAACCTGCTGAGCATGCCGGAGCCACCTGCCGGACGCGCCAAAATCACCTGCGGGCTGGGCCAGAACCACTTGGAGGACTCTCTGGGATCACCTGCCGGGCATGCCGGAACCACCTCTCAGACGTGCCAGAACCACGTGCTGGACAGGCCGGAACCACCTCCAGGACAGACCAGAACCACCTGCCGAACCAAACTGAATCACCTGCCGAGAACGCTGGAACCACCTGATCCACTGCCCGGAACCACCCGCCGGACACGTCAAAATCACCTGACGGACATGCCAAAATCTTACCTGCTGGACATGCCAAAATCACCAGCCGGCTATGCCAGAACGACTTGCCGGACACTCCGGAATCACCCACCGGGCACGCCGGAGCCACCTCTCAGACTCGCCGGAAGCACGTGCCGGACACGCCGGAACCACCTACTGGACAGACCGGAACCACCTGACGGACCCATCTGAAACACCTGCTGAGCACGCCGGAACAACCTGCTCGACTCGCTGGAGCCACCTGCTGGCCACGCCAAAATCACCAGCCGGCTATGCCAGAACCACTTGCTGGACACTCCGGAATCACCTGCGGGGCATGCCGGAACCACCTCTCAGACGTGCCACTACCATGTGCCGGACACGCCGGAAACACCTACTGGACACAACGGAACCGCCTGTCGGACACGCCTGAACCACCTGCCGAGCATGCAGGAACCACCTGCTCGACTCGCAGGACCCACCTGCCGGACACGCAAAAATCACCTGCTGGCTATGCCAGAACCGCTTGCCGGACTTTCTGGAATCACCTGCTGGGAATGCTGGACCCACCTCTCAAATGTGCCAAAATCAAGTGACGGAGACGCCCAAAGCACCCGCCGAGCTAGCCGGAAGCACCTGCTCGAATCGTCGGAACCACCTGCCGGACCTGCCTGAACAACCTGCTGAGCATGCCGGAGCCACCTGCCGGACGCGCCAAAATCACCTGCGGGCTGGGCCAGAACCACTTGGAGGACTCTCTGGGATCACCTGCCGGGCATGCCGGAACCACCTCTCAGACGTGCCAGAACCACGTGCTGGACAGGCCGGAACCACCTCCAGGACAGACCAGAACCACCTGCCGAACCAAACTGAATCACCTGCCGAGAACGCTGGAACCACCTGATCCACTGCCCGGAACCACCCGCCGGACACGTCAAAATCACCTGACGGACATGCCAAAATCTTACCTGCTGGACATGCCAAAATCACCAGCCGGCTATGCCAGAACGACTTGCCGGACACTCCGGAATCACCCACCGGGCACGCCGGAGCCACCTCTCAGACTCGCCGGAAGCACGTGCCGGACACGCCGGAACCACCTACTGGACAGACCGGAACCACCTGACGGACCCATCTGAAACACCTGCTGAGCACGCCGGAACAACCTGCTCGACTCGCTGGAGCCACCTGCTGGCCACGCCAAAATCACCAGCCGGCTATGCCAGAACCACTTGCTGGACACTCCGGAATCACCTGCGGGGCATGCCGGAACCACCTCTCAGACGTGCCACTACCATGTGCCGGACACGCCGGAAACACCTACTGGACACAACGGAACCGCCTGTCGGACACGCCTGAACCACCTGCCGAGCATGCAGGAACCACCTGCTCGACTCGCAGGACCCACCTGCCGGACACGCAAAAATCACCTGCTGGCTATGCCAGAACCGCTTGCCGGACTTTCTGGAATCACCTGCTGGGAATGCTGGACCCACCTCTCAAATGTGCCAAAATCAAGTGACGGAGACGCCAAAAGCACCCGCCGAGCTAGCCGGAAGCACCTGCTCGAATCGTCGGAACCACCTGCCGGACCTGCCTGAACAACCTGCTGAGCATGCCGGAGCCACCTGCCGGACGCGCCAAAATCACCTGCGGGCTGGGCCAGAACCACTTGGAGGACTCTCTGGGATCACCTGCCGGGCATGCCGGAACCACCTCTCAGACGTGCCAGAACCACGTGCTGGACAGGCCGGAACCACCTCCAGGACAGACCAGAACCACCTGCCGAACCAAACTGAATCACCTGCCGAGAACGCTGGAACCACCTGATCCACTGCCCGGAACCACCCGCCGGACACGTCAAAATCACCTGACGGACATGCCAAAATCTTACCTGCTGGACATGCCAAAATCACCAGCCGGCTATGCCAGAACGACTTGCCGGACACTCCGGAATCACCCACCGGGCACGCCGGAGCCACCTCTCAGACTCGCCGGAAGCACGTGCCGGACACGCCGGAACCACCTACTGGACAGACCGGAACCACCTGACGGACCCATCTGAAACACCTGCTGAGCACGCCGGAACAACCTGCTCGACTCGCTGGAGCCACCTGCTGGCCACGCCAAAATCACCAGCCGGCTATGCCAGAACCACTTGCTGGACACTCCGGAATCACCTGCGGGGCATGCCGGAACCACCTCTCAGACGTGCCACTACCATGTGCCGGACACGCCGGAAACACCTACTGGACACAACGGAACCGCCTGTCGGACACGCCTGAACCACCTGCCGAGCATGCAGGAACCACCTGCTCGACTCGCAGGACCCACCTGCCGGACACGCAAAAATCACCTGCTGGCTATGCCAGAACCGCTTGCCGGACTTTCTGGAATCACCTGCTGGGAATGCTGGACCCACCTCTCAAATGTGCCAAAATCAAGTGACGGAGACGCCCAAAGCACCCGCCGAGCTAGCCGGAAGCACCTGCTCGAATCGTCGGAACCACCTGCCGGACCTGCCTGAACAACCTGCTGAGCATGCCGGAGCCACCTGCCGGACGCGCCAAAATCACCTGCGGGCTGGGCCAGAACCACTTGGAGGACTCTCTGGGATCACCTGCCGGGCATGCCGGAACCACCTCTCAGACGTGCCAGAACCACGTGCTGGACAGGCCGGAACCACCTCCAGGACAGACCAGAACCACCTGCCGAACCAAACTGAATCACCTGCCGAGAACGCTGGAACCACCTGATCCACTGCCCGGAACCACCCGCCGGACACGTCAAAATCACCTGACGGACATGCCAAAATCTTACCTGCTGGACATGCCAAAATCACCAGCCGGCTATGCCAGAACGACTTGCCGGACACTCCGGAATCACCCACCGGGCACGCCGGAGCCACCTCTCAGACTCGCCGGAAGCACGTGCCGGACACGCCGGAACCACCTACTGGACAGACCGGAACCACCTGACGGACCCATCTGAAACACCTGCTGAGCACGCCGGAACAACCTGCTCGACTCGCTGGAGCCACCTGCTGGCCACGCCAAAATCACCAGCCGGCTATGCCAGAACCACTTGCTGGACACTCCGGAATCACCTGCGGGGCATGCCGGAACCACCTCTCAGACGTGCCACTACCATGTGCCGGACACGCCGGAAACACCTACTGGACACAACGGAACCGCCTGTCGGACACGCCTGAACCACCTGCCGAGCATGCAGGAACCACCTGCTCGACTCGCAGGACCCACCTGCCGGACACGCAAAAATCACCTGCTGGCTATGCCAGAACCGCTTGCCGGACTTTCTGGAATCACCTGCTGGGAATGCTGGACCCACCTCTCAAATGTGCCAAAATCAAGTGACGGAGACGCCCAAAGCACCCGCCGAGCTAGCCGGAAGCACCTGCTCGAATCGTCGGAACCACCTGCCGGACCTGCCTGAACAACCTGCTGAGCATGCCGGAGCCACCTGCCGGACGCGCCAAAATCACCTGCGGGCTGGGCCAGAACCACTTGGAGGACTCTCTGGGATCACCTGCCGGGCATGCCGGAACCACCTCTCAGACGTGCCAGAACCACGTGCTGGACAGGCCGGAACCACCTCCAGGACAGACCAGAACCACCTGCCGAACCAAACTGAATCACCTGCCGAGAACGCTGGAACCACCTGATCCACTGCCCGGAACCACCCGCCGGACACGTCAAAATCACCTGACGGACATGCCAAAATCTTACCTGCTGGACATGCCAAAATCACCAGCCGGCTATGCCAGAACGACTTGCCGGACACTCCGGAATCACCCACCGGGCACGCCGGAGCCACCTCTCAGACTCGCCGGAAGCACGTGCCGGACACGCCGGAACCACCTACTGGACAGACCGGAACCACCTGACGGACCCATCTGAAACACCTGCTGAGCACGCCGGAACAACCTGCTCGACTCGCTGGAGCCACCTGCTGGCCACGCCAAAATCACCAGCCGGCTATGCCAGAACCACTTGCTGGACACTCCGGAATCACCTGCGGGGCATGCCGGAACCACCTCTCAGACGTGCCACTACCATGTGCCGGACACGCCGGAAACACCTACTGGACACAACGGAACCGCCTGTCGGACACGCCTGAACCACCTGCCGAGCATGCAGGAACCACCTGCTCGACTCGCAGGACCCACCTGCCGGACACGCAAAAATCACCTGCTGGCTATGCCAGAACCGCTTGCCGGACTTTCTGGAATCACCTGCTGGGAATGCTGGACCCACCTCTCAAATGTGCCAAAATCAAGTGACGGAGACGCCCAAAGCACCCGCCGAGCTAGCCGGAAGCACCTGCTCGAATCGTCGGAACCACCTGCCGGACCTGCCTGAACAACCTGCTGAGCATGCCGGAGCCACCTGCCGGACGCGCCAAAATCACCTGCGGGCTGGGCCAGAACCACTTGGAGGACTCTCTGGGATCACCTGCCGGGCATGCCGGAACCACCTCTCAGACGTGCCAGAACCACGTGCTGGACAGGCCGGAACCACCTCCAGGACAGACCAGAACCACCTGCCGAACCAAACTGAATCACCTGCCGAGAACGCTGGAACCACCTGATCCACTGCCCGGAACCACCCGCCGGACACGTCAAAATCACCTGACGGACATGCCAAAATCTTACCTGCTGGACATGCCAAAATCACCAGCCGGCTATGCCAGAACGACTTGCCGGACACTCCGGAATCACCCACCGGGCACGCCGGAGCCACCTCTCAGACTCGCCGGAAGCACGTGCCGGACACGCCGGAACCACCTACTGGACAGACCGGAACCACCTGACGGACCCATCTGAAACACCTGCTGAGCACGCCGGAACAACCTGCTCGACTCGCTGGAGCCACCTGCTGGCCACGCCAAAATCACCAGCCGGCTATGCCAGAACCACTTGCTGGACACTCCGGAATCACCTGCGGGGCATGCCGGAACCACCTCTCAGACGTGCCACTACCATGTGCCGGACACGCCGGAAACACCTACTGGACACAACGGAACCGCCTGTCGGACACGCCTGAACCACCTGCCGAGCATGCAGGAACCACCTGCTCGACTCGCAGGACCCACCTGCCGGACACGCAAAAATCACCTGCTGGCTATGCCAGAACCGCTTGCCGGACTTTCTGGAATCACCTGCTGGGAATGCTGGACCCACCTCTCAAATGTGCCAAAATCAAGTGACGGAGACGCCCAAAGCACCCGCCGAGCTAGCCGGAAGCACCTGCTCGAATCGTCGGAACCACCTGCCGGACCTGCCTGAACAACCTGCTGAGCATGCCGGAGCCACCTGCCGGACGCGCCAAAATCACCTGCGGGCTGGGCCAGAACCACTTGGAGGACTCTCTGGGATCACCTGCCGGGCATGCCGGAACCACCTCTCAGACGTGCCAGAACCACGTGCTGGACAGGCCGGAACCACCTCCAGGACAGACCAGAACCACCTGCCGAACCAAACTGAATCACCTGCCGAGAACGCTGGAACCACCTGATCCACTGCCCGGAACCACCCGCCGGACACGTCAAAATCACCTGACGGACATGCCAAAATCTTACCTGCTGGACATGCCAAAATCACCAGCCGGCTATGCCAGAACGACTTGCCGGACACTCCGGAATCACCCACCGGGCACGCCGGAGCCACCTCTCAGACTCGCCGGAAGCACGTGCCGGACACGCCGGAACCACCTACTGGACAGACCGGAACCACCTGACGGACCCATCTGAAACACCTGCTGAGCACGCCGGAACAACCTGCTCGACTCGCTGGAGCCACCTGCTGGCCACGCCAAAATCACCAGCCGGCTATGCCAGAACCACTTGCTGGACACTCCGGAATCACCTGCGGGGCATGCCGGAACCACCTCTCAGACGTGCCACTACCATGTGCCGGACACGCCGGAAACACCTACTGGACACAACGGAACCGCCTGTCGGACACGCCTGAACCACCTGCCGAGCATGCAGGAACCACCTGCTCGACTCGCAGGACCCACCTGCCGGACACGCAAAAATCACCTGCTGGCTATGCCAGAACCGCTTGCCGGACTTTCTGGAATCACCTGCTGGGAATGCTGGACCCACCTCTCAAATGTGCCAAAATCAAGTGACGGAGACGCCCAAAGCACCCGCCGAGCTAGCCGGAAGCACCTGCTCGAATCGTCGGAACCACCTGCCGGACCTGCCTGAACAACCTGCTGAGCATGCCGGAGCCACCTGCCGGACGCGCCAAAATCACCTGCGGGCTGGGCCAGAACCACTTGGAGGACTCTCTGGGATCACCTGCCGGGCATGCCGGAACCACCTCTCAGACGTGCCAGAACCACGTGCTGGACAGGCCGGAACCACCTCCAGGACAGACCAGAACCACCTGCCGAACCAAACTGAATCACCTGCCGAGAACGCTGGAACCACCTGATCCACTGCCCGGAACCACCCGCCGGACACGTCAAAATCACCTGACGGACATGCCAAAATCTTACCTGCTGGACATGCCAAAATCACCAGCCGGCTATGCCAGAACGACTTGCCGGACACTCCGGAATCACCCACCGGGCACGCCGGAGCCACCTCTCAGACTCGCCGGAAGCACGTGCCGGACACGCCGGAACCACCTACTGGACAGACCGGAACCACCTGACGGACCCATCTGAAACACCTGCTGAGCACGCCGGAACAACCTGCTCGACTCGCTGGAGCCACCTGCTGGCCACGCCAAAATCACCAGCCGGCTATGCCAGAACCACTTGCTGGACACTCCGGAATCACCTGCGGGGCATGCCGGAACCACCTCTCAGACGTGCCACTACCATGTGCCGGACACGCCGGAAACACCTACTGGACACAACGGAACCGCCTGTCGGACACGCCTGAACCACCTGCCGAGCATGCAGGAACCACCTGCTCGACTCGCAGGACCCACCTGCCGGACACGCAAAAATCACCTGCTGGCTATGCCAGAACCGCTTGCCGGACTTTCTGGAATCACCTGCTGGGAATGCTGGACCCACCTCTCAAATGTGCCAAAATCAAGTGACGGAGACGCCCAAAGCACCCGCCGAGCTAGCCGGAAGCACCTGCTCGAATCGTCGGAACCACCTGCCGGACCTGCCTGAACAACCTGCTGAGCATGCCGGAGCCACCTGCCGGACGCGCCAAAATCACCTGCGGGCTGGGCCAGAACCACTTGGAGGACTCTCTGGGATCACCTGCCGGGCATGCCGGAACCACCTCTCAGACGTGCCAGAACCACGTGCTGGACAGGCCGGAACCACCTCCAGGACAGACCAGAACCACCTGCCGAACCAAACTGAATCACCTGCCGAGAACGCTGGAACCACCTGATCCACTGCCCGGAACCACCCGCCGGACACGTCAAAATCACCTGACGGACATGCCAAAATCTTACCTGCTGGACATGCCAAAATCACCAGCCGGCTATGCCAGAACGACTTGCCGGACACTCCGGAATCACCCACCGGGCATGCCGGAGCCACCTCTCAGACTCGCCGGAAGCACGTGCCGGACACGCCGGAACCACCTATTGGACAGACCGGAACCACCTGACGGACCCATCTGAAACACCTGCTGAGCACGCCGGAACAACCTGCTCGACTCGCTGGAGCCACCTGCTGGCCACGCCAAAATCACCAGCCGGCTATGCCAGAACCACTTGCTGGACACTCCGGAATCACCTGCGGGGCATGCCGGAACCACCTCTCAGACGTGCCACTACCATGTGCCGGACACGCCGGAAACACCTACTGGACACAACGGAACCGCCTGTCGGACACGCCTGAACCACCTGCCGAGCATGCAGGAACCACCTGCTCGACTCGCAGGACCCACCTGCCGGACACGCAAAAATCACCTGCTGGCTATGCCAGAACCGCTTGCCGGACTTTCTGGAATCACCTGCTGGGAATGCTGGACCCACCTCTCAAATGTGCCAAAATCAAGTGACGGAGACGCCCAAAGCACCTGCCGAGCTAGCCGGAAGCACCTGCTCGAATCGTCGGAACCACCTGCCGGACCTGCCTGAACAACCTGCTGAGCATGCCGGAGCCACCTGCCGGACGCGCCAAAATCACCTGCGGGCTGGGCCAGAACCACTTGGAGGACTCTCTGGGATCACCTGCCGGGCATGCCGGAACCACCTCTCAGACGTGCCAGAACCACGTGCTGGACAGGCCGGAACCACCTCCAGGACAGACCAGAACCACCTGCCGAACCAAACTGAATCACCTGCCGAGAACGCTGGAACCACCTGATCCACTGCCCGGAACCACCCGCCGGACACGTCAAAATCACCTGACGGACATGCCAAAATCTTACCTGCTGGACATGCCAAAATCACCAGCCGGCTATGCCAGAACGACTTGCCGGACACTCCGGAATCACCCACCGGGCATGCCGGAGCCACCTCTCAGACTCGCCGGAAGCACGTGCCGGACACGCCGGAACCACCTATTGGACAGACCGGAACCACCTGACGGACCCATCTGAAACACCTGCTGAGCACGCCGGAACAACCTGCTCGACTCGCTGGAGCCACCTGCTGGCCACGCCAAAATCACCAGCCGGCTATGCCAGAACCACTTGCTGGACACTCCGGAATCACCTGCGGGGCATGCCGGAACCACCTCTCAGACGTGCCACTACCATGTGCCGGACACGCCGGAAACACCTACTGGACACAACGGAACCGCCTGTCGGACACGCCTGAACCACCTGCCGAGCATGCAGGAACCACCTGCTCGACTCGCAGGACCCACCTGCCGGACACGCAAAAATCACCTGCTGGCTATGCCAGAACCGCTTGCCGGACTTTCTGGAATCACCTGCTGGGAATGCTGGACCCACCTCTCAAATGTGCCAAAATCAAGTGACGGAGACGCCCAAAGCACCTGCCGAGCTAGCCGGAAGCACCTGCTCGAATCGTCGGAACCACCTGCCGGACCTGCCTGAACAACCTGCTGAGCATGCCGGAGCCACCTGCCGGACGCGCCAAAATCACCTGCGGGCTGGGCCAGAACCACTTGGAGGACTCTCTGGGATCACCTGCCGGGCATGCCGGAACCACCTCTCAGACGTGCCAGAACCACGTGCTGGACAGGCCGGAACCACCTCCAGGACAGACCAGAACCACCTGCCGAACCAAACTGAATCACCTGCCGAGAACGCTGGAACCACCTGATCCACTGCCCGGAACCACCCGCCGGACACGTCAAAATCACCTGACGGACATGCCAAAATCTTACCTGCTGGACATGCCAAAATCACCAGCCGGCTATGCCAGAACGACTTGCCGGACACTCCGGAATCACCCACCGGGCATGCCGGAGCCACCTCTCAGACTCGCCGGAAGCACGTGCCGGACACGCCGGAACCACCTATTGGACAGACCGGAACCACCTGACGGACCCATCTGAAACACCTGCTGAGCACGCCGGAACAACCTGCTCGACTCGCTGGAGCCACCTGCTGGCCACGCCAAAATCACCAGCCGGCTATGCCAGAACCACTTGCTGGACACTCCGGAATCACCTGCGGGGCATGCCGGAACCACCTCTCAGACGTGCCACTACCATGTGCCGGACACGCCGGAAACACCTACTGGACACAACGGAACCGCCTGTCGGACACGCCTGAACCACCTGCCGAGCATGCAGGAACCACCTGCTCGACTCGCAGGACCCACCTGCCGGACACGCAAAAATCACCTGCTGGCTATGCCAGAACCGCTTGCCGGACTTTCTGGAATCACCTGCTGGGAATGCTGGACCCACCTCTCAAATGTGCCAAAATCAAGTGACGGAGACGCCCAAAGCACCTGCCGAGCTAGCCGGAAGCACCTGCTCGAATCGTCGGAACCACCTGCCGGACCTGCCTGAACAACCTGCTGAGCATGCCGGAGCCACCTGCCGGACGCGCCAAAATCACCTGCGGGCTGGGCCAGAACCACTTGGAGGACTCTCTGGGATCACCTGCCGGGCATGCCGGAACCACCTCTCAGACGTGCCAGAACCACGTGCTGGACAGGCCGGAACCACCTCCAGGACAGACCAGAACCACCTGCCGAACCAAACTGAATCACCTGCCGAGAACGCTGGAACCACCTGATCCACTGCCCGGAACCACCCGCCGGACACGTCAAAATCACCTGACGGACATGCCAAAATCTTACCTGCTGGACATGCCAAAATCACCAGCCGGCTATGCCAGAACGACTTGCCGGACACTCCGGAATCACCCACCGGGCATGCCGGAGCCACCTCTCAGACTCGCCGGAAGCACGTGCCGGACACGCCGGAACCACCTATTGGACAGACCGGAACCACCTGACGGACCCATCTGAAACACCTGCTGAGCACGCCGGAACAACCTGCTCGACTCGCTGGAGCCACCTGCTGGCCACGCCAAAATCACCAGCCGGCTATGCCAGAACCACTTGCTGGACACTCCGGAATCACCTGCGGGGCATGCCGGAACCACCTCTCAGACGTGCCACTACCATGTGCCGGACACGCCGGAAACACCTACTGGACACAACGGAACCGCCTGTCGGACACGCCTGAACCACCTGCCGAGCATGCAGGAACCACCTGCTCGACTCGCAGGACCCACCTGCCGGACACGCAAAAATCACCTGCTGGCTATGCCAGAACCGCTTGCCGGACTTTCTGGAATCACCTGCTGGGAATGCTGGACCCACCTCTCAAATGTGCCAAAATCAAGTGACGGAGACGCCCAAAGCACCTGCCGAGCTAGCCGGAAGCACCTGCTCGAATCGTCGGAACCACCTGCCGGACCTGCCTGAACAACCTGCTGAGCATGCCGGAGCCACCTGCCGGACGCGCCAAAATCACCTGCGGGCTGGGCCAGAACCACTTGGAGGACTCTCTGGGATCACCTGCCGGGCATGCCGGAACCACCTCTCAGACGTGCCAGAACCACGTGCTGGACAGGCCGGAACCACCTCCAGGACAGACCAGAACCACCTGCCGAACCAAACTGAATCACCTGCCGAGAACGCTGGAACCACCTGATCCACTGCCCGGAACCACCCGCCGGACACGTCAAAATCACCTGACGGACATGCCAAAATCTTACCTGCTGGACATGCCAAAATCACCAGCCGGCTATGCCAGAACGACTTGCCGGACACTCCGGAATCACCCACCGGGCATGCCGGAGCCACCTCTCAGACTCGCCGGAAGCACGTGCCGGACACGCCGGAACCACCTATTGGACAGACCGGAACCACCTGACGGACCCATCTGAAACACCTGCTGAGCACGCCGGAACAACCTGCTCGACTCGCTGGAGCCACCTGCTGGCCACGCCAAAATCACCAGCCGGCTATGCCAGAACCACTTGCTGGACACTCCGGAATCACCTGCGGGGCATGCCGGAACCACCTCTCAGACGTGCCACTACCATGTGCCGGACACGCCGGAAACACCTACTGGACACAACGGAACCGCCTGTCGGACACGCCTGAACCACCTGCCGAGCATGCAGGAACCACCTGCTCGACTCGCAGGACCCACCTGCCGGACACGCAAAAATCACCTGCTGGCTATGCCAGAACCGCTTGCCGGACTTTCTGGAATCACCTGCTGGGAATGCTGGACCCACCTCTCAAATGTGCCAAAATCAAGTGACGGAGACGCCCAAAGCACCTGCCGAGCTAGCCGGAAGCACCTGCTCGAATCGTCGGAACCACCTGCCGGACCTGCCTGAACAACCTGCTGAGCATGCCGGAGCCACCTGCCGGACGCGCCAAAATCACCTGCGGGCTGGGCCAGAACCACTTGGAGGACTCTCTGGGATCACCTGCCGGGCATGCCGGAACCACCTCTCAGACGTGCCAGAACCACGTGCTGGACAGGCCGGAACCACCTCCAGGACAGACCAGAACCACCTGCCGAACCAAACTGAATCACCTGCCGAGAACGCTGGAACCACCTGATCCACTGCCCGGAACCACCCGCCGGACACGTCAAAATCACCTGACGGACATGCCAAAATCTTACCTGCTGGACATGCCAAAATCACCAGCCGGCTATGCCAGAACGACTTGCCGGACACTCCGGAATCACCCACCGGGCATGCCGGAGCCACCTCTCAGACTCGCCGGAAGCACGTGCCGGACACGCCGGAACCACCTATTGGACAGACCGGAACCACCTGACGGACCCATCTGAAACACCTGCTGAGCACGCCGGAACAACCTGCTCGACTCGCTGGAGCCACCTGCTGGCCACGCCAAAATCACCAGCCGGCTATGCCAGAACCACTTGCTGGACACTCCGGAATCACCTGCGGGGCATGCCGGAACCACCTCTCAGACGTGCCACTACCATGTGCCGGACACGCCGGAAACACCTACTGGACACAACGGAACCGCCTGTCGGACACGCCTGAACCACCTGCCGAGCATGCAGGAACCACCTGCTCGACTCGCAGGACCCACCTGCCGGACACGCAAAAATCACCTGCTGGCTATGCCAGAACCGCTTGCCGGACTTTCTGGAATCACCTGCTGGGAATGCTGGACCCACCTCTCAAATGTGCCAAAATCAAGTGACGGAGACGCCCAAAGCACCTGCCGAGCTAGCCGGAAGCACCTGCTCGAATCGTCGGAACCACCTGCCGGACCTGCCTGAACAACCTGCTGAGCATGCCGGAGCCACCTGCCGGACGCGCCAAAATCACCTGCGGGCTGGGCCAGAACCACTTGGAGGACTCTCTGGGATCACCTGCCGGGCATGCCGGAACCACCTCTCAGACGTGCCAGAACCACGTGCTGGACAGGCCGGAACCACCTCCAGGACAGACCAGAACCACCTGCCGAACCAAACTGAATCACCTGCCGAGAACGCTGGAACCACCTGATCCACTGCCCGGAACCACCCGCCGGACACGTCAAAATCACCTGACGGACATGCCAAAATCTTACCTGCTGGACATGCCAAAATCACCAGCCGGCTATGCCAGAACGACTTGCCGGACACTCCGGAATCACCCACCGGGCATGCCGGAGCCACCTCTCAGACTCGCCGGAAGCACGTGCCGGACACGCCGGAACCACCTATTGGACAGACCGGAACCACCTGACGGACCCATCTGAAACACCTGCTGAGCACGCCGGAACAACCTGCTCGACTCGCTGGAGCCACCTGCTGGCCACGCCAAAATCACCAGCCGGCTATGCCAGAACCACTTGCTGGACACTCCGGAATCACCTGCGGGGCATGCCGGAACCACCTCTCAGACGTGCCACTACCATGTGCCGGACACGCCGGAAACACCTACTGGACACAACGGAACCGCCTGTCGGACACGCCTGAACCACCTGCCGAGCATGCAGGAACCACCTGCTCGACTCGCAGGACCCACCTGCCGGACACGCAAAAATCACCTGCTGGCTATGCCAGAACCGCTTGCCGGACTTTCTGGAATCACCTGCTGGGAATGCTGGACCCACCTCTCAAATGTGCCAAAATCAAGTGACGGAGACGCCAAAAGCACCTGCCGAGCTAGCCGGAAGCACCTGCTCGAATCGTCGGAACCACCTGCCGGACCTGCCTGAACAACCTGCTGAGCATGCCGGAGCCACCTGCCGGACGCGCCAAAATCACCTGCGGGCTGGGCCAGAACCACTTGGAGGACTCTCTGGGATCACCTGCCGGGCATGCCGGAACCACCTCTCAGACGTGCCAGAACCACGTGCTGGACAGGCCGGAACCACCTCCAGGACAGACCAGAACCACCTGCCGAACCAAACTGAATCACCTGCCGAGAACGCTGGAACCACCTGATCCACTGCCCGGAACCACCCGCCGGACACGTCAAAATCACCTGACGGACATGCCAAAATCTTACCTGCTGGACATGCCAAAATCACCAGCCGGCTATGCCAGAACGACTTGCCGGACACTCCGGAATCACCCACCGGGCATGCCGGAGCCACCTCTCAGACTCGCCGGAAGCACGTGCCGGACACGCCGGAACCACCTATTGGACAGACCGGAACCACCTGACGGACCCATCTGAAACACCTGCTGAGCACGCCGGAACAACCTGCTCGACTCGCTGGAGCCACCTGCTGGCCACGCCAAAATCACCAGCCGGCTATGCCAGAACCACTTGCTGGACACTCCGGAATCACCTGCGGGGCATGCCGGAACCACCTCTCAGACGTGCCACTACCATGTGCCGGACACGCCGGAAACACCTACTGGACACAACGGAACCGCCTGTCGGACACGCCTGAACCACCTGCCGAGCATGCAGGAACCACCTGCTCGACTCGCAGGACCCACCTGCCGGACACGCAAAAATCACCTGCTGGCTATGCCAGAACCGCTTGCCGGACTTTCTGGAATCACCTGCTGGGAATGCTGGACCCACCTCTCAAATGTGCCAAAATCAAGTGACGGAGACGCCCAAAGCACCTGCCGAGCTAGCCGGAAGCACCTGCTCGAATCGTCGGAACCACCTGCCGGACCTGCCTGAACAACCTGCTGAGCATGCCGGAGCCACCTGCCGGACGCGCCAAAATCACCTGCGGGCTGGGCCAGAACCACTTGGAGGACTCTCTGGGATCACCTGCCGGGCATGCCGGAACCACCTCTCAGACGTGCCAGAACCACGTGCTGGACAGGCCGGAACCACGTCCAGGACAGACCAGAACCACCTGCCGAACCAAACTGAATCACCTGCCGAGAACGCTGGAACCACCTGATCCACTGCCCGGAACCACCCGCCGGACACGTCAAAATCACCTGACGGACATGCCAAAATCTTACCTGCTGGACATGCCAAAATCACCAGCCGGCTATGCCAGAACGACTTGCCGGACACTCCGGAATCACCCACCGGGCATGCCGGAGCCACCTCTCAGACTCGCCGGAAGCACGTGCCGGACACGCCGGAACCACCTATTGGACAGACCGGAACCACCTGACGGACCCATCTGAAACACCTGCTGAGCACGCCGGAACAACCTGCTCGACTCGCTGGAGCCACCTGCTGGCCACGCCAAAATCACCAGCCGGCTATGCCAGAACCACTTGCTGGACACTCCGGAATCACCTGCGGGGCATGCCGGAACCACCTCTCAGACGTGCCACTACCATGTGCCGGACACGCCGGAAACACCTACTGGACACAACGGAACCGCCTGTCGGACACGCCTGAACCACCTGCCGAGCATGCAGGAACCACCTGCTCGACTCGCAGGACCCACCTGCCGGACACGCAAAAATCACCTGCTGGCTATGCCAGAACCGCTTGCCGGACTTTCTGGAATCACCTGCTGGGAATGCTGGACCCACCTCTCAAATGTGCCAAAATCAAGTGACGGAGACGCCCAAAGCACCTGCCGAGCTAGCCGGAAGCACCTGCTCGAATCGTCGGAACCACCTGCCGGACCTGCCTGAACAACCTGCTGAGCATGCCGGAGCCACCTGCCGGACGCGCCAAAATCACCTGCGGGCTGGGCCAGAACCACTTGGAGGACTCTCTGGGATCACCTGCCGGGCATGCCGGAACCACCTCTCAGACGTGCCAGAACCACGTGCTGGACAGGCCGGAACCACGTCCAGGACAGACCAGAACCACCTGCCGAACCAAACTGAATCACCTGCCGAGAACGCTGGAACCACCTGATCCACTGCCCGGAACCACCCGCCGGACACGTCAAAATCACCTGACGGACATGCCAAAATCTTACCTGCTGGACATGCCAAAATCACCAGCCGGCTATGCCAGAACGACTTGCCGGACACTCCGGAATCACCCACCGGGCATGCCGGAGCCACCTCTCAGACTCGCCGGAAGCACGTGCCGGACACGCCGGAACCACCTATTGGACAGACCGGAACCACCTGACGGACCCATCTGAAACACCTGCTGAGCACGCCGGAACAACCTGCTCGACTCGCTGGAGCCACCTGCTGGCCACGCCAAAATCACCAGCCGGCTATGCCAGAACCACTTGCTGGACACTCCGGAATCACCTGCGGGGCATGCCGGAACCACCTCTCAGACGTGCCACTACCATGTGCCGGACACGCCGGAAACACCTACTGGACACAACGGAACCGCCTGTCGGACACGCCTGAACCACCTGCCGAGCATGCAGGAACCACCTGCTCGACTCGCAGGACCCACCTGCCGGACACGCAAAAATCACCTGCTGGCTATGCCAGAACCGCTTGCCGGACTTTCTGGAATCACCTGCTGGGAATGCTGGACCCACCTCTCAAATGTGCCAAAATCAAGTGACGGAGACGCCCAAAGCACCTGCCGAGCTAGCCGGAAGCACCTGCTCGAATCGTCGGAACCACCTGCCGGACCTGCCTGAACAACCTGCTGAGCATGCCGGAGCCACCTGCCGGACGCGCCAAAATCACCTGCGGGCTGGGCCAGAACCACTTGGAGGACTCTCTGGGATCACCTGCCGGGCATGCCGGAACCACCTCTCAGACGTGCCAGAACCACGTGCTGGACAGGCCGGAACCACCTCCAGGACAGACCAGAACCACCTGCCGAACCAAACTGAATCACCTGCCGAGAACGCTGGAACCACCTGATCCACTGCCCGGAACCACCCGCCGGACACGTCAAAATCACCTGACGGACATGCCAAAATCTTACCTGCTGGACATGCCAAAATCACCAGCCGGCTATGCCAGAACGACTTGCCGGACACTCCGGAATCACCCACCGGGCATGCCGGAGCCACCTCTCAGACTCGCCGGAAGCACGTGCCGGACACGCCGGAACCACCTATTGGACAGACCGGAACCACCTGACGGACCCATCTGAAACACCTGCTGAGCACGCCGGAACAACCTGCTCGACTCGCTGGAGCCACCTGCTGGCCACGCCAAAATCACCAGCCGGCTATGCCAGAACCACTTGCTGGACACTCCGGAATCACCTGCGGGGCATGCCGGAACCACCTCTCAGACGTGCCACTACCATGTGCCGGACACGCCGGAAACACCTACTGGACACAACGGAACCGCCTGTCGGACACGCCTGAACCACCTGCCGAGCATGCAGGAACCACCTGCTCGACTCGCAGGACCCACCTGCCGGACACGCAAAAATCACCTGCTGGCTATGCCAGAACCGCTTGCCGGACTTTCTGGAATCACCTGCTGGGAATGCTGGACCCACCTCTCAAATGTGCCAAAATCAAGTGACGGAGACGCCAAAAGCACCTGCCGAGCTAGCCGGAAGCACCTGCTCGAATCGTCGGAACCACCTGCCGGACCTGCCTGAACAACCTGCTGAGCATGCCGGAGCCACCTGCCGGACACGCCAAAATCACCTGCGGGCTGGGCCAGAACCACTTGGAGGACTCTCTGGGATCACCTGCCGGGCATGCCGGAACCACCTCTCAGACGTGCCAGAACCACGTGCTGGACAGGCCGGAACCACGTCCAGGACAGACCAGAACCACCTGCCGAACCAAACTGAATCACCTGCCGAGAACGCTGGAACCACCTGATCCACTGCCCGGAACCACCCGCCGGACACGTCAAAATCACCTGACGGACATGCCAAAATCTTACCTGCTGGACATGCCAAAATCACCAGCCGGCTATGCCAGAACGACTTGCCGGACACTCCGGAATCACCCACCGGGCATGCCGGAGCCACCTCTCAGACTCGCCGGAAGCACGTGCCGGACACGCCGGAACCACCTATTGGACAGACCGGAACCACCTGACGGACCCATCTGAAACACCTGCTGAGCACGCCGGAACAACCTGCTCGACTCGCTGGAGCCACCTGCTGGCCACGCCAAAATCACCAGCCGGCTATGCCAGAACCACTTGCTGGACACTCCGGAATCACCTGCGGGGCATGCCGGAACCACCTCTCAGACGTGCCACTACCATGTGCCGGACACGCCGGAAACACCTACTGGACACAACGGAACCGCCTGTCGGACACGCCTGAACCACCTGCCGAGCATGCAGGAACCACCTGCTCGACTCGCAGGACCCACCTGCCGGACACGCAAAAATCACCTGCTGGCTATGCCAGAACCGCTTGCCGGACTTTCTGGAATCACCTGCTGGGAATGCTGGACCCACCTCTCAAATGTGCCAAAATCAAGTGACGGAGACGCCCAAAGCACCTGCCGAGCTAGCCGGAAGCACCTGCTCGAATCGTCGGAACCACCTGCCGGACCTGCCTGAACAACCTGCTGAGCATGCCGGAGCCACCTGCCGGACGCGCCAAAATCACCTGCGGGCTGGGCCAGAACCACTTGGAGGACTCTCTGGGATCACCTGCCGGGCATGCCGGAACCACCTCTCAGACGTGCCAGAACCACGTGCTGGACAGGCCGGAACCACGTCCAGGACAGACCAGAACCACCTGCCGAACCAAACTGAATCACCTGCCGAGAACGCTGGAACCACCTGATCCACTGCCCGGAACCACCCGCCGGACACGTCAAAATCACCTGACGGACATGCCAAAATCTTACCTGCTGGACATGCCAAAATCACCAGCCGGCTATGCCAGAACGACTTGCCGGACACTCCGGAATCACCCACCGGGCATGCCGGAGCCACCTCTCAGACTCGCCGGAAGCACGTGCCGGACACGCCGGAACCACCTATTGGACAGACCGGAACCACCTGACGGACCCATCTGAAACACCTGCTGAGCACGCCGGAACAACCTGCTCGACTCGCTGGAGCCACCTGCTGGCCACGCCAAAATCACCAGCCGGCTATGCCAGAACCACTTGCTGGACACTCCGGAATCACCTGCGGGGCATGCCGGAACCACCTCTCAGACGTGCCACTACCATGTGCCGGACACGCCGGAAACACCTACTGGACACAACGGAACCGCCTGTCGGACACGCCTGAACCACCTGCCGAGCATGCAGGAACCACCTGCTCGACTCGCAGGACCCACCTGCCGGACATGCAAAAATCACCTGCTGGCTATGCCAGAACCGCTTGCCGGACTTTCTGGAATCACCTGCTGGGAATGCTGGACCCACCTCTCAAATGTGCCAAAATCAAGTGACGGAGACGCCCAAAGCACCTGCCGAGCTAGCCGGAAGCACCTGCTCGAATCGTCGGAACCACCTGCCGGACCTGCCTGAACAACCTGCTGAGCATGCCGGAGCCACCTGCCGGACGCGCCAAAATCACCTGCGGGCTGGGCCAGAACCACTTGGAGGACTCTCTGGGATCACCTGCCGGGCATGCCGGAACCACCTCTCAGACGTGCCAGAACCACGTGCTGGACAGGCCGGAACCACCTCCAGGACAGACCAGAACCACCTGCCGAACCAAACTGAATCACCTGCCGAGAACGCTGGAACCACCTGATCCACTGCCCGGAACCACCCGCCGGACACGTCAAAATCACCTGACGGACATGCCAAAATCTTACCTGCTGGACATGCCAAAATCACCAGCCGGCTATGCCAGAACGACTTGCCGGACACTCCGGAATCACCCACCGGGCATGCCGGAGCCACCTCTCAGACTCGCCGGAAGCACGTGCCGGACACGCCGGAACCACCTATTGGACAGACCGGAACCACCTGACGGACCCATCTGAAACACCTGCTGAGCACGCCGGAACCAACCTGCTCGACTCGCTGGAGCCACCTGCTGCCACGCCAAAATCACCAGCCGGCTATGCCAGAACCACTTGCTGGACACTCCGGAATCACCTGCGGGGCATGCCGGAACCACCTCTCAGACGTGCCACTACCATGTGCCGGACACGCCGGAAACACCTACTGGACACAACGGAACCGCCTGTCGGACACGCCTGAACCACCTGCCGAGCATGCAGGAACCACCTGCTCGACTCGCAGGACCCACCTGCCGGACACGCAAAAATCACCTGCTGGCTATGCCAGAACCGCTTGCCGGACTTTCTGGAATCACCTGCTGGGAATGCTGGACCCACCTCTCAAATGTGCCAAAATCAAGTGACGGAGACGCCAAAAGCACCTGCCGAGCTAGCCGAAGCACCTGCTCGAATCGTCGGAACCACCTGCCGGACCTGCCTGAACAACCTGCTGAGCATGCCGGAGCCACCTGCCGACACGCCAAAATCACCTGCGGGCTGGGCCAGAACCACTTGGAGGACTCTCTGGGATCACCTGCCGGCATGCCGGAACCACCTCTCAGACGTGCCAGAACCACGTGCTGGACAGGCCGGAACCACGTCCAGGACAGACCAGAACCACCTGCCGAACCAAACTGAATCACCTGCCGAGAACGCTGGAACCACCTGATCCACTGCCCGGAACCACCCGCCGGACACGTCAAAATCACCTGACGGACATGCCAAAATCTTACCTGCTGGACATGCCAAAATCACCAGCCGGCTATGCCAGAACGACTTGCCGGACACTCCGGAATCACCCACCGGGCATGCCGGAGCCACCTCTCAGACTCGCCGGAAGCACGTG
>NW_027224921.1:0-29131 GCF_041296235.1 Equus asinus | reverse complement strand
ACCACCTGCCGGACCTGCCTGAACAACCTGCTGAGCATGCCGGAGCCACCTGTCCGGACGCGCCAAAATCACCTGCGGGCTGGGCCAGAACCACTTGGAGGACTCTCTGGGATCACCTGCCGGGCATGCCGGAACCACCTCTCAGACGTGCCAGAACCACGTGCTGGACAGGCCGGAACCACCTCCAGGACAGACCAGACCACCTGCCGAACCAAACTGAATCACCTGCCGAGAACGCTGGAACCACCTGATCCACTGCCCGGAACCACCCGCCGGACACGTCAAAATCACCTGACGGACATGCCAAAATCTTACCTGCTGGACATGCCAAAATCACCAGCCGGCTATGCCAGAACGACTTGCCGGACACTCCGGAATCAC
This sequence comes from Equus asinus, assembly GCF_041296235.1. Taxonomy (NCBI): domain Eukaryota; kingdom Metazoa; phylum Chordata; class Mammalia; order Perissodactyla; family Equidae; genus Equus; species Equus asinus. Next base: position 28,750 of record NW_027224921.1, on the reverse strand, counting down.
CCACCGGGCACGCCGGAGCCACCTCTCAGACTCGCCGGAAGCACGTGCCGGACACGCCGGAACCACCTACTGGACAGACCGGAACCACCTGACGGACCCATCTGAAACACCTGCTGAGCACGCCGGAACAACCTGCTCGACTCGCTGGAGCCACCTGCTGGCCACGCCAAAATCACCAGCCGGCTATGCCAGAACCACTTGCTGGACACTCCGGAATCACCTGCGGGGCATGCCGGAACCACCTCTCAGACGTGCCACTACCATGTGCCGGACACGCCGGAAACACCTACTGGACACAACGGAACCGCCTGTCGGACACGCCTGAACCACCTGCCGAGCATGCAGGAACCACCTGCTCGACTCGCAGGACCCACCTGCCGGACACGCAAAAATCACCTGCTGGCTATGCCAGAACCGCTTGCCGGACTTTCTGGAATCACCTGCTGGGAATGCTGGACCCACCTCTCAAATGTGCCAAAATCAAGTGACGGAGACGCCCAAAGCACCCGCCGAGCTAGCCGGAAGCACCTGCTCGAATCGTCGGAACCACCTGCCGGACCTGCCTGAACAACCTGCTGAGCATGCCGGAGCCACCTGCCGGACGCGCCAAAATCACCTGCGGGCTGGGCCAGAACCACTTGGAGGACTCTCTGGGATCACCTGCCGGGCATGCCGGAACCACCTCTCAGACGTGCCAGAACCACGTGCTGGACAGGCCGGAACCACCTCCAGGACAGACCAGAACCACCTGCCGAACCAAACTGAATCACCTGCCGAGAACGCTGGAACCACCTGATCCACTGCCCGGAACCACCCGCCGGACACGTCAAAATCACCTGACGGACATGCCAAAATCTTACCTGCTGGACATGCCAAAATCACCAGCCGGCTATGCCAGAACGACTTGCCGGACACTCCGGAATCACCCACCGGGCACGCCGGAGCCACCTCTCAGACTCGCCGGAAGCACGTGCCGGACACGCCGGAACCACCTACTGGACAGACCGGAACCACCTGACGGACCCATCTGAAACACCTGCTGAGCACGCCGGAACAACCTGCTCGACTCGCTGGAGCCACCTGCTGGCCACGCCAAAATCACCAGCCGGCTATGCCAGAACCACTTGCTGGACACTCCGGAATCACCTGCGGGGCATGCCGGAACCACCTCTCAGACGTGCCACTACCATGTGCCGGACACGCCGGAAACACCTACTGGACACAACGGAACCGCCTGTCGGACACGCCTGAACCACCTGCCGAGCATGCAGGAACCACCTGCTCGACTCGCAGGACCCACCTGCCGGACACGCAAAAATCACCTGCTGGCTATGCCAGAACCGCTTGCCGGACTTTCTGGAATCACCTGCTGGGAATGCTGGACCCACCTCTCAAATGTGCCAAAATCAAGTGACGGAGACGCCCAAAGCACCCGCCGAGCTAGCCGGAAGCACCTGCTCGAATCGTCGGAACCACCTGCCGGACCTGCCTGAACAACCTGCTGAGCATGCCGGAGCCACCTGCCGGACGCGCCAAAATCACCTGCGGGCTGGGCCAGAACCACTTGGAGGACTCTCTGGGATCACCTGCCGGGCATGCCGGAACCACCTCTCAGACGTGCCAGAACCACGTGCTGGACAGGCCGGAACCACCTCCAGGACAGACCAGAACCACCTGCCGAACCAAACTGAATCACCTGCCGAGAACGCTGGAACCACCTGATCCACTGCCCGGAACCACCCGCCGGACACGTCAAAATCACCTGACGGACATGCCAAAATCTTACCTGCTGGACATGCCAAAATCACCAGCCGGCTATGCCAGAACGACTTGCCGGACACTCCGGAATCACCCACCGGGCACGCCGGAGCCACCTCTCAGACTCGCCGGAAGCACGTGCCGGACACGCCGGAACCACCTACTGGACAGACCGGAACCACCTGACGGACCCATCTGAAACACCTGCTGAGCACGCCGGAACAACCTGCTCGACTCGCTGGAGCCACCTGCTGGCCACGCCAAAATCACCAGCCGGCTATGCCAGAACCACTTGCTGGACACTCCGGAATCACCTGCGGGGCATGCCGGAACCACCTCTCAGACGTGCCACTACCATGTGCCGGACACGCCGGAAACACCTACTGGACACAACGGAACCGCCTGTCGGACACGCCTGAACCACCTGCCGAGCATGCAGGAACCACCTGCTCGACTCGCAGGACCCACCTGCCGGACACGCAAAAATCACCTGCTGGCTATGCCAGAACCGCTTGCCGGACTTTCTGGAATCACCTGCTGGGAATGCTGGACCCACCTCTCAAATGTGCCAAAATCAAGTGACGGAGACGCCCAAAGCACCCGCCGAGCTAGCCGGAAGCACCTGCTCGAATCGTCGGAACCACCTGCCGGACCTGCCTGAACAACCTGCTGAGCATGCCGGAGCCACCTGCCGGACGCGCCAAAATCACCTGCGGGCTGGGCCAGAACCACTTGGAGGACTCTCTGGGATCACCTGCCGGGCATGCCGGAACCACCTCTCAGACGTGCCAGAACCACGTGCTGGACAGGCCGGAACCACCTCCAGGACAGACCAGAACCACCTGCCGAACCAAACTGAATCACCTGCCGAGAACGCTGGAACCACCTGATCCACTGCCCGGAACCACCCGCCGGACACGTCAAAATCACCTGACGGACATGCCAAAATCTTACCTGCTGGACATGCCAAAATCACCAGCCGGCTATGCCAGAACGACTTGCCGGACACTCCGGAATCACCCACCGGGCACGCCGGAGCCACCTCTCAGACTCGCCGGAAGCACGTGCCGGACACGCCGGAACCACCTACTGGACAGACCGGAACCACCTGACGGACCCATCTGAAACACCTGCTGAGCACGCCGGAACAACCTGCTCGACTCGCTGGAGCCACCTGCTGGCCACGCCAAAATCACCAGCCGGCTATGCCAGAACCACTTGCTGGACACTCCGGAATCACCTGCGGGGCATGCCGGAACCACCTCTCAGACGTGCCACTACCATGTGCCGGACACGCCGGAAACACCTACTGGACACAACGGAACCGCCTGTCGGACACGCCTGAACCACCTGCCGAGCATGCAGGAACCACCTGCTCGACTCGCAGGACCCACCTGCCGGACACGCAAAAATCACCTGCTGGCTATGCCAGAACCGCTTGCCGGACTTTCTGGAATCACCTGCTGGGAATGCTGGACCCACCTCTCAAATGTGCCAAAATCAAGTGACGGAGACGCCCAAAGCACCCGCCGAGCTAGCCGGAAGCACCTGCTCGAATCGTCGGAACCACCTGCCGGACCTGCCTGAACAACCTGCTGAGCATGCCGGAGCCACCTGCCGGACGCGCCAAAATCACCTGCGGGCTGGGCCAGAACCACTTGGAGGACTCTCTGGGATCACCTGCCGGGCATGCCGGAACCACCTCTCAGACGTGCCAGAACCACGTGCTGGACAGGCCGGAACCACCTCCAGGACAGACCAGAACCACCTGCCGAACCAAACTGAATCACCTGCCGAGAACGCTGGAACCACCTGATCCACTGCCCGGAACCACCCGCCGGACACGTCAAAATCACCTGACGGACATGCCAAAATCTTACCTGCTGGACATGCCAAAATCACCAGCCGGCTATGCCAGAACGACTTGCCGGACACTCCGGAATCACCCACCGGGCACGCCGGAGCCACCTCTCAGACTCGCCGGAAGCACGTGCCGGACACGCCGGAACCACCTACTGGACAGACCGGAACCACCTGACGGACCCATCTGAAACACCTGCTGAGCACGCCGGAACAACCTGCTCGACTCGCTGGAGCCACCTGCTGGCCACGCCAAAATCACCAGCCGGCTATGCCAGAACCACTTGCTGGACACTCCGGAATCACCTGCGGGGCATGCCGGAACCACCTCTCAGACGTGCCACTACCATGTGCCGGACACGCCGGAAACACCTACTGGACACAACGGAACCGCCTGTCGGACACGCCTGAACCACCTGCCGAGCATGCAGGAACCACCTGCTCGACTCGCAGGACCCACCTGCCGGACACGCAAAAATCACCTGCTGGCTATGCCAGAACCGCTTGCCGGACTTTCTGGAATCACCTGCTGGGAATGCTGGACCCACCTCTCAAATGTGCCAAAATCAAGTGACGGAGACGCCCAAAGCACCCGCCGAGCTAGCCGGAAGCACCTGCTCGAATCGTCGGAACCACCTGCCGGACCTGCCTGAACAACCTGCTGAGCATGCCGGAGCCACCTGCCGGACGCGCCAAAATCACCTGCGGGCTGGGCCAGAACCACTTGGAGGACTCTCTGGGATCACCTGCCGGGCATGCCGGAACCACCTCTCAGACGTGCCAGAACCACGTGCTGGACAGGCCGGAACCACCTCCAGGACAGACCAGAACCACCTGCCGAACCAAACTGAATCACCTGCCGAGAACGCTGGAACCACCTGATCCACTGCCCGGAACCACCCGCCGGACACGTCAAAATCACCTGACGGACATGCCAAAATCTTACCTGCTGGACATGCCAAAATCACCAGCCGGCTATGCCAGAACGACTTGCCGGACACTCCGGAATCACCCACCGGGCACGCCGGAGCCACCTCTCAGACTCGCCGGAAGCACGTGCCGGACACGCCGGAACCACCTACTGGACAGACCGGAACCACCTGACGGACCCATCTGAAACACCTGCTGAGCACGCCGGAACAACCTGCTCGACTCGCTGGAGCCACCTGCTGGCCACGCCAAAATCACCAGCCGGCTATGCCAGAACCACTTGCTGGACACTCCGGAATCACCTGCGGGGCATGCCGGAACCACCTCTCAGACGTGCCACTACCATGTGCCGGACACGCCGGAAACACCTACTGGACACAACGGAACCGCCTGTCGGACACGCCTGAACCACCTGCCGAGCATGCAGGAACCACCTGCTCGACTCGCAGGACCCACCTGCCGGACACGCAAAAATCACCTGCTGGCTATGCCAGAACCGCTTGCCGGACTTTCTGGAATCACCTGCTGGGAATGCTGGACCCACCTCTCAAATGTGCCAAAATCAAGTGACGGAGACGCCCAAAGCACCCGCCGAGCTAGCCGGAAGCACCTGCTCGAATCGTCGGAACCACCTGCCGGACCTGCCTGAACAACCTGCTGAGCATGCCGGAGCCACCTGCCGGACGCGCCAAAATCACCTGCGGGCTGGGCCAGAACCACTTGGAGGACTCTCTGGGATCACCTGCCGGGCATGCCGGAACCACCTCTCAGACGTGCCAGAACCACGTGCTGGACAGGCCGGAACCACCTCCAGGACAGACCAGAACCACCTGCCGAACCAAACTGAATCACCTGCCGAGAACGCTGGAACCACCTGATCCACTGCCCGGAACCACCCGCCGGACACGTCAAAATCACCTGACGGACATGCCAAAATCTTACCTGCTGGACATGCCAAAATCACCAGCCGGCTATGCCAGAACGACTTGCCGGACACTCCGGAATCACCCACCGGGCACGCCGGAGCCACCTCTCAGACTCGCCGGAAGCACGTGCCGGACACGCCGGAACCACCTACTGGACAGACCGGAACCACCTGACGGACCCATCTGAAACACCTGCTGAGCACGCCGGAACAACCTGCTCGACTCGCTGGAGCCACCTGCTGGCCACGCCAAAATCACCAGCCGGCTATGCCAGAACCACTTGCTGGACACTCCGGAATCACCTGCGGGGCATGCCGGAACCACCTCTCAGACGTGCCACTACCATGTGCCGGACACGCCGGAAACACCTACTGGACACAACGGAACCGCCTGTCGGACACGCCTGAACCACCTGCCGAGCATGCAGGAACCACCTGCTCGACTCGCAGGACCCACCTGCCGGACACGCAAAAATCACCTGCTGGCTATGCCAGAACCGCTTGCCGGACTTTCTGGAATCACCTGCTGGGAATGCTGGACCCACCTCTCAAATGTGCCAAAATCAAGTGACGGAGACGCCCAAAGCACCCGCCGAGCTAGCCGGAAGCACCTGCTCGAATCGTCGGAACCACCTGCCGGACCTGCCTGAACAACCTGCTGAGCATGCCGGAGCCACCTGCCGGACGCGCCAAAATCACCTGCGGGCTGGGCCAGAACCACTTGGAGGACTCTCTGGGATCACCTGCCGGGCATGCCGGAACCACCTCTCAGACGTGCCAGAACCACGTGCTGGACAGGCCGGAACCACCTCCAGGACAGACCAGAACCACCTGCCGAACCAAACTGAATCACCTGCCGAGAACGCTGGAACCACCTGATCCACTGCCCGGAACCACCCGCCGGACACGTCAAAATCACCTGACGGACATGCCAAAATCTTACCTGCTGGACATGCCAAAATCACCAGCCGGCTATGCCAGAACGACTTGCCGGACACTCCGGAATCACCCACCGGGCACGCCGGAGCCACCTCTCAGACTCGCCGGAAGCACGTGCCGGACACGCCGGAACCACCTACTGGACAGACCGGAACCACCTGACGGACCCATCTGAAACACCTGCTGAGCACGCCGGAACAACCTGCTCGACTCGCTGGAGCCACCTGCTGGCCACGCCAAAATCACCAGCCGGCTATGCCAGAACCACTTGCTGGACACTCCGGAATCACCTGCGGGGCATGCCGGAACCACCTCTCAGACGTGCCACTACCATGTGCCGGACACGCCGGAAACACCTACTGGACACAACGGAACCGCCTGTCGGACACGCCTGAACCACCTGCCGAGCATGCAGGAACCACCTGCTCGACTCGCAGGACCCACCTGCCGGACACGCAAAAATCACCTGCTGGCTATGCCAGAACCGCTTGCCGGACTTTCTGGAATCACCTGCTGGGAATGCTGGACCCACCTCTCAAATGTGCCAAAATCAAGTGACGGAGACGCCCAAAGCACCCGCCGAGCTAGCCGGAAGCACCTGCTCGAATCGTCGGAACCACCTGCCGGACCTGCCTGAACAACCTGCTGAGCATGCCGGAGCCACCTGCCGGACGCGCCAAAATCACCTGCGGGCTGGGCCAGAACCACTTGGAGGACTCTCTGGGATCACCTGCCGGGCATGCCGGAACCACCTCTCAGACGTGCCAGAACCACGTGCTGGACAGGCCGGAACCACCTCCAGGACAGACCAGAACCACCTGCCGAACCAAACTGAATCACCTGCCGAGAACGCTGGAACCACCTGATCCACTGCCCGGAACCACCCGCCGGACACGTCAAAATCACCTGACGGACATGCCAAAATCTTACCTGCTGGACATGCCAAAATCACCAGCCGGCTATGCCAGAACGACTTGCCGGACACTCCGGAATCACCCACCGGGCACGCCGGAGCCACCTCTCAGACTCGCCGGAAGCACGTGCCGGACACGCCGGAACCACCTACTGGACAGACCGGAACCACCTGACGGACCCATCTGAAACACCTGCTGAGCACGCCGGAACAACCTGCTCGACTCGCTGGAGCCACCTGCTGGCCACGCCAAAATCACCAGCCGGCTATGCCAGAACCACTTGCTGGACACTCCGGAATCACCTGCGGGGCATGCCGGAACCACCTCTCAGACGTGCCACTACCATGTGCCGGACACGCCGGAAACACCTACTGGACACAACGGAACCGCCTGTCGGACACGCCTGAACCACCTGCCGAGCATGCAGGAACCACCTGCTCGACTCGCAGGACCCACCTGCCGGACACGCAAAAATCACCTGCTGGCTATGCCAGAACCGCTTGCCGGACTTTCTGGAATCACCTGCTGGGAATGCTGGACCCACCTCTCAAATGTGCCAAAATCAAGTGACGGAGACGCCCAAAGCACCCGCCGAGCTAGCCGGAAGCACCTGCTCGAATCGTCGGAACCACCTGCCGGACCTGCCTGAACAACCTGCTGAGCATGCCGGAGCCACCTGCCGGACGCGCCAAAATCACCTGCGGGCTGGGCCAGAACCACTTGGAGGACTCTCTGGGATCACCTGCCGGGCATGCCGGAACCACCTCTCAGACGTGCCAGAACCACGTGCTGGACAGGCCGGAACCACCTCCAGGACAGACCAGAACCACCTGCCGAACCAAACTGAATCACCTGCCGAGAACGCTGGAACCACCTGATCCACTGCCCGGAACCACCCGCCGGACACGTCAAAATCACCTGACGGACATGCCAAAATCTTACCTGCTGGACATGCCAAAATCACCAGCCGGCTATGCCAGAACGACTTGCCGGACACTCCGGAATCACCCACCGGGCACGCCGGAGCCACCTCTCAGACTCGCCGGAAGCACGTGCCGGACACGCCGGAACCACCTACTGGACAGACCGGAACCACCTGACGGACCCATCTGAAACACCTGCTGAGCACGCCGGAACAACCTGCTCGACTCGCTGGAGCCACCTGCTGGCCACGCCAAAATCACCAGCCGGCTATGCCAGAACCACTTGCTGGACACTCCGGAATCACCTGCGGGGCATGCCGGAACCACCTCTCAGACGTGCCACTACCATGTGCCGGACACGCCGGAAACACCTACTGGACACAACGGAACCGCCTGTCGGACACGCCTGAACCACCTGCCGAGCATGCAGGAACCACCTGCTCGACTCGCAGGACCCACCTGCCGGACACGCAAAAATCACCTGCTGGCTATGCCAGAACCGCTTGCCGGACTTTCTGGAATCACCTGCTGGGAATGCTGGACCCACCTCTCAAATGTGCCAAAATCAAGTGACGGAGACGCCCAAAGCACCCGCCGAGCTAGCCGGAAGCACCTGCTCGAATCGTCGGAACCACCTGCCGGACCTGCCTGAACAACCTGCTGAGCATGCCGGAGCCACCTGCCGGACGCGCCAAAATCACCTGCGGGCTGGGCCAGAACCACTTGGAGGACTCTCTGGGATCACCTGCCGGGCATGCCGGAACCACCTCTCAGACGTGCCAGAACCACGTGCTGGACAGGCCGGAACCACCTCCAGGACAGACCAGAACCACCTGCCGAACCAAACTGAATCACCTGCCGAGAACGCTGGAACCACCTGATCCACTGCCCGGAACCACCCGCCGGACACGTCAAAATCACCTGACGGACATGCCAAAATCTTACCTGCTGGACATGCCAAAATCACCAGCCGGCTATGCCAGAACGACTTGCCGGACACTCCGGAATCACCCACCGGGCACGCCGGAGCCACCTCTCAGACTCGCCGGAAGCACGTGCCGGACACGCCGGAACCACCTACTGGACAGACCGGAACCACCTGACGGACCCATCTGAAACACCTGCTGAGCACGCCGGAACAACCTGCTCGACTCGCTGGAGCCACCTGCTGGCCACGCCAAAATCACCAGCCGGCTATGCCAGAACCACTTGCTGGACACTCCGGAATCACCTGCGGGGCATGCCGGAACCACCTCTCAGACGTGCCACTACCATGTGCCGGACACGCCGGAAACACCTACTGGACACAACGGAACCGCCTGTCGGACACGCCTGAACCACCTGCCGAGCATGCAGGAACCACCTGCTCGACTCGCAGGACCCACCTGCCGGACACGCAAAAATCACCTGCTGGCTATGCCAGAACCGCTTGCCGGACTTTCTGGAATCACCTGCTGGGAATGCTGGACCCACCTCTCAAATGTGCCAAAATCAAGTGACGGAGACGCCCAAAGCACCCGCCGAGCTAGCCGGAAGCACCTGCTCGAATCGTCGGAACCACCTGCCGGACCTGCCTGAACAACCTGCTGAGCATGCCGGAGCCACCTGCCGGACGCGCCAAAATCACCTGCGGGCTGGGCCAGAACCACTTGGAGGACTCTCTGGGATCACCTGCCGGGCATGCCGGAACCACCTCTCAGACGTGCCAGAACCACGTGCTGGACAGGCCGGAACCACCTCCAGGACAGACCAGAACCACCTGCCGAACCAAACTGAATCACCTGCCGAGAACGCTGGAACCACCTGATCCACTGCCCGGAACCACCCGCCGGACACGTCAAAATCACCTGACGGACATGCCAAAATCTTACCTGCTGGACATGCCAAAATCACCAGCCGGCTATGCCAGAACGACTTGCCGGACACTCCGGAATCACCCACCGGGCACGCCGGAGCCACCTCTCAGACTCGCCGGAAGCACGTGCCGGACACGCCGGAACCACCTACTGGACAGACCGGAACCACCTGACGGACCCATCTGAAACACCTGCTGAGCACGCCGGAACAACCTGCTCGACTCGCTGGAGCCACCTGCTGGCCACGCCAAAATCACCAGCCGGCTATGCCAGAACCACTTGCTGGACACTCCGGAATCACCTGCGGGGCATGCCGGAACCACCTCTCAGACGTGCCACTACCATGTGCCGGACACGCCGGAAACACCTACTGGACACAACGGAACCGCCTGTCGGACACGCCTGAACCACCTGCCGAGCATGCAGGAACCACCTGCTCGACTCGCAGGACCCACCTGCCGGACACGCAAAAATCACCTGCTGGCTATGCCAGAACCGCTTGCCGGACTTTCTGGAATCACCTGCTGGGAATGCTGGACCCACCTCTCAAATGTGCCAAAATCAAGTGACGGAGACGCCCAAAGCACCCGCCGAGCTAGCCGGAAGCACCTGCTCGAATCGTCGGAACCACCTGCCGGACCTGCCTGAACAACCTGCTGAGCATGCCGGAGCCACCTGCCGGACGCGCCAAAATCACCTGCGGGCTGGGCCAGAACCACTTGGAGGACTCTCTGGGATCACCTGCCGGGCATGCCGGAACCACCTCTCAGACGTGCCAGAACCACGTGCTGGACAGGCCGGAACCACCTCCAGGACAGACCAGAACCACCTGCCGAACCAAACTGAATCACCTGCCGAGAACGCTGGAACCACCTGATCCACTGCCCGGAACCACCCGCCGGACACGTCAAAATCACCTGACGGACATGCCAAAATCTTACCTGCTGGACATGCCAAAATCACCAGCCGGCTATGCCAGAACGACTTGCCGGACACTCCGGAATCACCCACCGGGCACGCCGGAGCCACCTCTCAGACTCGCCGGAAGCACGTGCCGGACACGCCGGAACCACCTACTGGACAGACCGGAACCACCTGACGGACCCATCTGAAACACCTGCTGAGCACGCCGGAACAACCTGCTCGACTCGCTGGAGCCACCTGCTGGCCACGCCAAAATCACCAGCCGGCTATGCCAGAACCACTTGCTGGACACTCCGGAATCACCTGCGGGGCATGCCGGAACCACCTCTCAGACGTGCCACTACCATGTGCCGGACACGCCGGAAACACCTACTGGACACAACGGAACCGCCTGTCGGACACGCCTGAACCACCTGCCGAGCATGCAGGAACCACCTGCTCGACTCGCAGGACCCACCTGCCGGACACGCAAAAATCACCTGCTGGCTATGCCAGAACCGCTTGCCGGACTTTCTGGAATCACCTGCTGGGAATGCTGGACCCACCTCTCAAATGTGCCAAAATCAAGTGACGGAGACGCCCAAAGCACCCGCCGAGCTAGCCGGAAGCACCTGCTCGAATCGTCGGAACCACCTGCCGGACCTGCCTGAACAACCTGCTGAGCATGCCGGAGCCACCTGCCGGACGCGCCAAAATCACCTGCGGGCTGGGCCAGAACCACTTGGAGGACTCTCTGGGATCACCTGCCGGGCATGCCGGAACCACCTCTCAGACGTGCCAGAACCACGTGCTGGACAGGCCGGAACCACCTCCAGGACAGACCAGAACCACCTGCCGAACCAAACTGAATCACCTGCCGAGAACGCTGGAACCACCTGATCCACTGCCCGGAACCACCCGCCGGACACGTCAAAATCACCTGACGGACATGCCAAAATCTTACCTGCTGGACATGCCAAAATCACCAGCCGGCTATGCCAGAACGACTTGCCGGACACTCCGGAATCACCCACCGGGCACGCCGGAGCCACCTCTCAGACTCGCCGGAAGCACGTGCCGGACACGCCGGAACCACCTACTGGACAGACCGGAACCACCTGACGGACCCATCTGAAACACCTGCTGAGCACGCCGGAACAACCTGCTCGACTCGCTGGAGCCACCTGCTGGCCACGCCAAAATCACCAGCCGGCTATGCCAGAACCACTTGCTGGACACTCCGGAATCACCTGCGGGGCATGCCGGAACCACCTCTCAGACGTGCCACTACCATGTGCCGGACACGCCGGAAACACCTACTGGACACAACGGAACCGCCTGTCGGACACGCCTGAACCACCTGCCGAGCATGCAGGAACCACCTGCTCGACTCGCAGGACCCACCTGCCGGACACGCAAAAATCACCTGCTGGCTATGCCAGAACCGCTTGCCGGACTTTCTGGAATCACCTGCTGGGAATGCTGGACCCACCTCTCAAATGTGCCAAAATCAAGTGACGGAGACGCCCAAAGCACCCGCCGAGCTAGCCGGAAGCACCTGCTCGAATCGTCGGAACCACCTGCCGGACCTGCCTGAACAACCTGCTGAGCATGCCGGAGCCACCTGCCGGACGCGCCAAAATCACCTGCGGGCTGGGCCAGAACCACTTGGAGGACTCTCTGGGATCACCTGCCGGGCATGCCGGAACCACCTCTCAGACGTGCCAGAACCACGTGCTGGACAGGCCGGAACCACCTCCAGGACAGACCAGAACCACCTGCCGAACCAAACTGAATCACCTGCCGAGAACGCTGGAACCACCTGATCCACTGCCCGGAACCACCCGCCGGACACGTCAAAATCACCTGACGGACATGCCAAAATCTTACCTGCTGGACATGCCAAAATCACCAGCCGGCTATGCCAGAACGACTTGCCGGACACTCCGGAATCACCCACCGGGCACGCCGGAGCCACCTCTCAGACTCGCCGGAAGCACGTGCCGGACACGCCGGAACCACCTACTGGACAGACCGGAACCACCTGACGGACCCATCTGAAACACCTGCTGAGCACGCCGGAACAACCTGCTCGACTCGCTGGAGCCACCTGCTGGCCACGCCAAAATCACCAGCCGGCTATGCCAGAACCACTTGCTGGACACTCCGGAATCACCTGCGGGGCATGCCGGAACCACCTCTCAGACGTGCCACTACCATGTGCCGGACACGCCGGAAACACCTACTGGACACAACGGAACCGCCTGTCGGACACGCCTGAACCACCTGCCGAGCATGCAGGAACCACCTGCTCGACTCGCAGGACCCACCTGCCGGACACGCAAAAATCACCTGCTGGCTATGCCAGAACCGCTTGCCGGACTTTCTGGAATCACCTGCTGGGAATGCTGGACCCACCTCTCAAATGTGCCAAAATCAAGTGACGGAGACGCCCAAAGCACCCGCCGAGCTAGCCGGAAGCACCTGCTCGAATCGTCGGAACCACCTGCCGGACCTGCCTGAACAACCTGCTGAGCATGCCGGAGCCACCTGCCGGACGCGCCAAAATCACCTGCGGGCTGGGCCAGAACCACTTGGAGGACTCTCTGGGATCACCTGCCGGGCATGCCGGAACCACCTCTCAGACGTGCCAGAACCACGTGCTGGACAGGCCGGAACCACCTCCAGGACAGACCAGAACCACCTGCCGAACCAAACTGAATCACCTGCCGAGAACGCTGGAACCACCTGATCCACTGCCCGGAACCACCCGCCGGACACGTCAAAATCACCTGACGGACATGCCAAAATCTTACCTGCTGGACATGCCAAAATCACCAGCCGGCTATGCCAGAACGACTTGCCGGACACTCCGGAATCACCCACCGGGCACGCCGGAGCCACCTCTCAGACTCGCCGGAAGCACGTGCCGGACACGCCGGAACCACCTACTGGACAGACCGGAACCACCTGACGGACCCATCTGAAACACCTGCTGAGCACGCCGGAACAACCTGCTCGACTCGCTGGAGCCACCTGCTGGCCACGCCAAAATCACCAGCCGGCTATGCCAGAACCACTTGCTGGACACTCCGGAATCACCTGCGGGGCATGCCGGAACCACCTCTCAGACGTGCCACTACCATGTGCCGGACACGCCGGAAACACCTACTGGACACAACGGAACCGCCTGTCGGACACGCCTGAACCACCTGCCGAGCATGCAGGAACCACCTGCTCGACTCGCAGGACCCACCTGCCGGACACGCAAAAATCACCTGCTGGCTATGCCAGAACCGCTTGCCGGACTTTCTGGAATCACCTGCTGGGAATGCTGGACCCACCTCTCAAATGTGCCAAAATCAAGTGACGGAGACGCCCAAAGCACCCGCCGAGCTAGCCGGAAGCACCTGCTCGAATCGTCGGAACCACCTGCCGGACCTGCCTGAACAACCTGCTGAGCATGCCGGAGCCACCTGCCGGACGCGCCAAAATCACCTGCGGGCTGGGCCAGAACCACTTGGAGGACTCTCTGGGATCACCTGCCGGGCATGCCGGAACCACCTCTCAGACGTGCCAGAACCACGTGCTGGACAGGCCGGAACCACCTCCAGGACAGACCAGAACCACCTGCCGAACCAAACTGAATCACCTGCCGAGAACGCTGGAACCACCTGATCCACTGCCCGGAACCACCCGCCGGACACGTCAAAATCACCTGACGGACATGCCAAAATCTTACCTGCTGGACATGCCAAAATCACCAGCCGGCTATGCCAGAACGACTTGCCGGACACTCCGGAATCACCCACCGGGCACGCCGGAGCCACCTCTCAGACTCGCCGGAAGCACGTGCCGGACACGCCGGAACCACCTACTGGACAGACCGGAACCACCTGACGGACCCATCTGAAACACCTGCTGAGCACGCCGGAACAACCTGCTCGACTCGCTGGAGCCACCTGCTGGCCACGCCAAAATCACCAGCCGGCTATGCCAGAACCACTTGCTGGACACTCCGGAATCACCTGCGGGGCATGCCGGAACCACCTCTCAGACGTGCCACTACCATGTGCCGGACACGCCGGAAACACCTACTGGACACAACGGAACCGCCTGTCGGACACGCCTGAACCACCTGCCGAGCATGCAGGAACCACCTGCTCGACTCGCAGGACCCACCTGCCGGACACGCAAAAATCACCTGCTGGCTATGCCAGAACCGCTTGCCGGACTTTCTGGAATCACCTGCTGGGAATGCTGGACCCACCTCTCAAATGTGCCAAAATCAAGTGACGGAGACGCCCAAAGCACCCGCCGAGCTAGCCGGAAGCACCTGCTCGAATCGTCGGAACCACCTGCCGGACCTGCCTGAACAACCTGCTGAGCATGCCGGAGCCACCTGCCGGACGCGCCAAAATCACCTGCGGGCTGGGCCAGAACCACTTGGAGGACTCTCTGGGATCACCTGCCGGGCATGCCGGAACCACCTCTCAGACGTGCCAGAACCACGTGCTGGACAGGCCGGAACCACCTCCAGGACAGACCAGAACCACCTGCCGAACCAAACTGAATCACCTGCCGAGAACGCTGGAACCACCTGATCCACTGCCCGGAACCACCCGCCGGACACGTCAAAATCACCTGACGGACATGCCAAAATCTTACCTGCTGGACATGCCAAAATCACCAGCCGGCTATGCCAGAACGACTTGCCGGACACTCCGGAATCACCCACCGGGCATGCCGGAGCCACCTCTCAGACTCGCCGGAAGCACGTGCCGGACACGCCGGAACCACCTATTGGACAGACCGGAACCACCTGACGGACCCATCTGAAACACCTGCTGAGCACGCCGGAACAACCTGCTCGACTCGCTGGAGCCACCTGCTGGCCACGCCAAAATCACCAGCCGGCTATGCCAGAACCACTTGCTGGACACTCCGGAATCACCTGCGGGGCATGCCGGAACCACCTCTCAGACGTGCCACTACCATGTGCCGGACACGCCGGAAACACCTACTGGACACAACGGAACCGCCTGTCGGACACGCCTGAACCACCTGCCGAGCATGCAGGAACCACCTGCTCGACTCGCAGGACCCACCTGCCGGACACGCAAAAATCACCTGCTGGCTATGCCAGAACCGCTTGCCGGACTTTCTGGAATCACCTGCTGGGAATGCTGGACCCACCTCTCAAATGTGCCAAAATCAAGTGACGGAGACGCCAAAAGCACCTGCCGAGCTAGCCGGAAGCACCTGCTCGAATCGTCGGAACCACCTGCCGGACCTGCCTGAACAACCTGCTGAGCATGCCGGAGCCACCTGCCGGACGCGCCAAAATCACCTGCGGGCTGGGCCAGAACCACTTGGAGGACTCTCTGGGATCACCTGCCGGGCATGCCGGAACCACCTCTCAGACGTGCCAGAACCACGTGCTGGACAGGCCGGAACCACCTCCAGGACAGACCAGAACCACCTGCCGAACCAAACTGAATCACCTGCCGAGAACGCTGGAACCACCTGATCCACTGCCCGGAACCACCCGCCGGACACGTCAAAATCACCTGACGGACATGCCAAAATCTTACCTGCTGGACATGCCAAAATCACCAGCCGGCTATGCCAGAACGACTTGCCGGACACTCCGGAATCACCCACCGGGCATGCCGGAGCCACCTCTCAGACTCGCCGGAAGCACGTGCCGGACACGCCGGAACCACCTATTGGACAGACCGGAACCACCTGACGGACCCATCTGAAACACCTGCTGAGCACGCCGGAACAACCTGCTCGACTCGCTGGAGCCACCTGCTGGCCACGCCAAAATCACCAGCCGGCTATGCCAGAACCACTTGCTGGACACTCCGGAATCACCTGCGGGGCATGCCGGAACCACCTCTCAGACGTGCCACTACCATGTGCCGGACACGCCGGAAACACCTACTGGACACAACGGAACCGCCTGTCGGACACGCCTGAACCACCTGCCGAGCATGCAGGAACCACCTGCTCGACTCGCAGGACCCACCTGCCGGACACGCAAAAATCACCTGCTGGCTATGCCAGAACCGCTTGCCGGACTTTCTGGAATCACCTGCTGGGAATGCTGGACCCACCTCTCAAATGTGCCAAAATCAAGTGACGGAGACGCCCAAAGCACCTGCCGAGCTAGCCGGAAGCACCTGCTCGAATCGTCGGAACCACCTGCCGGACCTGCCTGAACAACCTGCTGAGCATGCCGGAGCCACCTGCCGGACGCGCCAAAATCACCTGCGGGCTGGGCCAGAACCACTTGGAGGACTCTCTGGGATCACCTGCCGGGCATGCCGGAACCACCTCTCAGACGTGCCAGAACCACGTGCTGGACAGGCCGGAACCACCTCCAGGACAGACCAGAACCACCTGCCGAACCAAACTGAATCACCTGCCGAGAACGCTGGAACCACCTGATCCACTGCCCGGAACCACCCGCCGGACACGTCAAAATCACCTGACGGACATGCCAAAATCTTACCTGCTGGACATGCCAAAATCACCAGCCGGCTATGCCAGAACGACTTGCCGGACACTCCGGAATCACCCACCGGGCATGCCGGAGCCACCTCTCAGACTCGCCGGAAGCACGTGCCGGACACGCCGGAACCACCTATTGGACAGACCGGAACCACCTGACGGACCCATCTGAAACACCTGCTGAGCACGCCGGAACAACCTGCTCGACTCGCTGGAGCCACCTGCTGGCCACGCCAAAATCACCAGCCGGCTATGCCAGAACCACTTGCTGGACACTCCGGAATCACCTGCGGGGCATGCCGGAACCACCTCTCAGACGTGCCACTACCATGTGCCGGACACGCCGGAAACACCTACTGGACACAACGGAACCGCCTGTCGGACACGCCTGAACCACCTGCCGAGCATGCAGGAACCACCTGCTCGACTCGCAGGACCCACCTGCCGGACACGCAAAAATCACCTGCTGGCTATGCCAGAACCGCTTGCCGGACTTTCTGGAATCACCTGCTGGGAATGCTGGACCCACCTCTCAAATGTGCCAAAATCAAGTGACGGAGACGCCCAAAGCACCTGCCGAGCTAGCCGGAAGCACCTGCTCGAATCGTCGGAACCACCTGCCGGACCTGCCTGAACAACCTGCTGAGCATGCCGGAGCCACCTGCCGGACGCGCCAAAATCACCTGCGGGCTGGGCCAGAACCACTTGGAGGACTCTCTGGGATCACCTGCCGGGCATGCCGGAACCACCTCTCAGACGTGCCAGAACCACGTGCTGGACAGGCCGGAACCACCTCCAGGACAGACCAGAACCACCTGCCGAACCAAACTGAATCACCTGCCGAGAACGCTGGAACCACCTGATCCACTGCCCGGAACCACCCGCCGGACACGTCAAAATCACCTGACGGACATGCCAAAATCTTACCTGCTGGACATGCCAAAATCACCAGCCGGCTATGCCAGAACGACTTGCCGGACACTCCGGAATCACCCACCGGGCATGCCGGAGCCACCTCTCAGACTCGCCGGAAGCACGTGCCGGACACGCCGGAACCACCTATTGGACAGACCGGAACCACCTGACGGACCCATCTGAAACACCTGCTGAGCACGCCGGAACAACCTGCTCGACTCGCTGGAGCCACCTGCTGGCCACGCCAAAATCACCAGCCGGCTATGCCAGAACCACTTGCTGGACACTCCGGAATCACCTGCGGGGCATGCCGGAACCACCTCTCAGACGTGCCACTACCATGTGCCGGACACGCCGGAAACACCTACTGGACACAACGGAACCGCCTGTCGGACACGCCTGAACCACCTGCCGAGCATGCAGGAACCACCTGCTCGACTCGCAGGACCCACCTGCCGGACACGCAAAAATCACCTGCTGGCTATGCCAGAACCGCTTGCCGGACTTTCTGGAATCACCTGCTGGGAATGCTGGACCCACCTCTCAAATGTGCCAAAATCAAGTGACGGAGACGCCCAAAGCACCTGCCGAGCTAGCCGGAAGCACCTGCTCGAATCGTCGGAACCACCTGCCGGACCTGCCTGAACAACCTGCTGAGCATGCCGGAGCCACCTGCCGGACGCGCCAAAATCACCTGCGGGCTGGGCCAGAACCACTTGGAGGACTCTCTGGGATCACCTGCCGGGCATGCCGGAACCACCTCTCAGACGTGCCAGAACCACGTGCTGGACAGGCCGGAACCACCTCCAGGACAGACCAGAACCACCTGCCGAACCAAACTGAATCACCTGCCGAGAACGCTGGAACCACCTGATCCACTGCCCGGAACCACCCGCCGGACACGTCAAAATCACCTGACGGACATGCCAAAATCTTACCTGCTGGACATGCCAAAATCACCAGCCGGCTATGCCAGAACGACTTGCCGGACACTCCGGAATCACCCACCGGGCATGCCGGAGCCACCTCTCAGACTCGCCGGAAGCACGTGCCGGACACGCCGGAACCACCTATTGGACAGACCGGAACCACCTGACGGACCCATCTGAAACACCTGCTGAGCACGCCGGAACAACCTGCTCGACTCGCTGGAGCCACCTGCTGGCCACGCCAAAATCACCAGCCGGCTATGCCAGAACCACTTGCTGGACACTCCGGAATCACCTGCGGGGCATGCCGGAACCACCTCTCAGACGTGCCACTACCATGTGCCGGACACGCCGGAAACACCTACTGGACACAACGGAACCGCCTGTCGGACACGCCTGAACCACCTGCCGAGCATGCAGGAACCACCTGCTCGACTCGCAGGACCCACCTGCCGGACACGCAAAAATCACCTGCTGGCTATGCCAGAACCGCTTGCCGGACTTTCTGGAATCACCTGCTGGGAATGCTGGACCCACCTCTCAAATGTGCCAAAATCAAGTGACGGAGACGCCCAAAGCACCTGCCGAGCTAGCCGGAAGCACCTGCTCGAATCGTCGGAACCACCTGCCGGACCTGCCTGAACAACCTGCTGAGCATGCCGGAGCCACCTGCCGGACGCGCCAAAATCACCTGCGGGCTGGGCCAGAACCACTTGGAGGACTCTCTGGGATCACCTGCCGGGCATGCCGGAACCACCTCTCAGACGTGCCAGAACCACGTGCTGGACAGGCCGGAACCACCTCCAGGACAGACCAGAACCACCTGCCGAACCAAACTGAATCACCTGCCGAGAACGCTGGAACCACCTGATCCACTGCCCGGAACCACCCGCCGGACACGTCAAAATCACCTGACGGACATGCCAAAATCTTACCTGCTGGACATGCCAAAATCACCAGCCGGCTATGCCAGAACGACTTGCCGGACACTCCGGAATCACCCACCGGGCATGCCGGAGCCACCTCTCAGACTCGCCGGAAGCACGTGCCGGACACGCCGGAACCACCTATTGGACAGACCGGAACCACCTGACGGACCCATCTGAAACACCTGCTGAGCACGCCGGAACAACCTGCTCGACTCGCTGGAGCCACCTGCTGGCCACGCCAAAATCACCAGCCGGCTATGCCAGAACCACTTGCTGGACACTCCGGAATCACCTGCGGGGCATGCCGGAACCACCTCTCAGACGTGCCACTACCATGTGCCGGACACGCCGGAAACACCTACTGGACACAACGGAACCGCCTGTCGGACACGCCTGAACCACCTGCCGAGCATGCAGGAACCACCTGCTCGACTCGCAGGACCCACCTGCCGGACACGCAAAAATCACCTGCTGGCTATGCCAGAACCGCTTGCCGGACTTTCTGGAATCACCTGCTGGGAATGCTGGACCCACCTCTCAAATGTGCCAAAATCAAGTGACGGAGACGCCCAAAGCACCTGCCGAGCTAGCCGGAAGCACCTGCTCGAATCGTCGGAACCACCTGCCGGACCTGCCTGAACAACCTGCTGAGCATGCCGGAGCCACCTGCCGGACGCGCCAAAATCACCTGCGGGCTGGGCCAGAACCACTTGGAGGACTCTCTGGGATCACCTGCCGGGCATGCCGGAACCACCTCTCAGACGTGCCAGAACCACGTGCTGGACAGGCCGGAACCACCTCCAGGACAGACCAGAACCACCTGCCGAACCAAACTGAATCACCTGCCGAGAACGCTGGAACCACCTGATCCACTGCCCGGAACCACCCGCCGGACACGTCAAAATCACCTGACGGACATGCCAAAATCTTACCTGCTGGACATGCCAAAATCACCAGCCGGCTATGCCAGAACGACTTGCCGGACACTCCGGAATCACCCACCGGGCATGCCGGAGCCACCTCTCAGACTCGCCGGAAGCACGTGCCGGACACGCCGGAACCACCTATTGGACAGACCGGAACCACCTGACGGACCCATCTGAAACACCTGCTGAGCACGCCGGAACAACCTGCTCGACTCGCTGGAGCCACCTGCTGGCCACGCCAAAATCACCAGCCGGCTATGCCAGAACCACTTGCTGGACACTCCGGAATCACCTGCGGGGCATGCCGGAACCACCTCTCAGACGTGCCACTACCATGTGCCGGACACGCCGGAAACACCTACTGGACACAACGGAACCGCCTGTCGGACACGCCTGAACCACCTGCCGAGCATGCAGGAACCACCTGCTCGACTCGCAGGACCCACCTGCCGGACACGCAAAAATCACCTGCTGGCTATGCCAGAACCGCTTGCCGGACTTTCTGGAATCACCTGCTGGGAATGCTGGACCCACCTCTCAAATGTGCCAAAATCAAGTGACGGAGACGCCAAAAGCACCTGCCGAGCTAGCCGGAAGCACCTGCTCGAATCGTCGGAACCACCTGCCGGACCTGCCTGAACAACCTGCTGAGCATGCCGGAGCCACCTGCCGGACGCGCCAAAATCACCTGCGGGCTGGGCCAGAACCACTTGGAGGACTCTCTGGGATCACCTGCCGGGCATGCCGGAACCACCTCTCAGACGTGCCAGAACCACGTGCTGGACAGGCCGGAACCACCTCCAGGACAGACCAGAACCACCTGCCGAACCAAACTGAATCACCTGCCGAGAACGCTGGAACCACCTGATCCACTGCCCGGAACCACCCGCCGGACACGTCAAAATCACCTGACGGACATGCCAAAATCTTACCTGCTGGACATGCCAAAATCACCAGCCGGCTATGCCAGAACGACTTGCCGGACACTCCGGAATCACCCACCGGGCATGCCGGAGCCACCTCTCAGACTCGCCGGAAGCACGTGCCGGACACGCCGGAACCACCTATTGGACAGACCGGAACCACCTGACGGACCCATCTGAAACACCTGCTGAGCACGCCGGAACAACCTGCTCGACTCGCTGGAGCCACCTGCTGGCCACGCCAAAATCACCAGCCGGCTATGCCAGAACCACTTGCTGGACACTCCGGAATCACCTGCGGGGCATGCCGGAACCACCTCTCAGACGTGCCACTACCATGTGCCGGACACGCCGGAAACACCTACTGGACACAACGGAACCGCCTGTCGGACACGCCTGAACCACCTGCCGAGCATGCAGGAACCACCTGCTCGACTCGCAGGACCCACCTGCCGGACACGCAAAAATCACCTGCTGGCTATGCCAGAACCGCTTGCCGGACTTTCTGGAATCACCTGCTGGGAATGCTGGACCCACCTCTCAAATGTGCCAAAATCAAGTGACGGAGACGCCCAAAGCACCTGCCGAGCTAGCCGGAAGCACCTGCTCGAATCGTCGGAACCACCTGCCGGACCTGCCTGAACAACCTGCTGAGCATGCCGGAGCCACCTGCCGGACGCGCCAAAATCACCTGCGGGCTGGGCCAGAACCACTTGGAGGACTCTCTGGGATCACCTGCCGGGCATGCCGGAACCACCTCTCAGACGTGCCAGAACCACGTGCTGGACAGGCCGGAACCACGTCCAGGACAGACCAGAACCACCTGCCGAACCAAACTGAATCACCTGCCGAGAACGCTGGAACCACCTGATCCACTGCCCGGAACCACCCGCCGGACACGTCAAAATCACCTGACGGACATGCCAAAATCTTACCTGCTGGACATGCCAAAATCACCAGCCGGCTATGCCAGAACGACTTGCCGGACACTCCGGAATCACCCACCGGGCATGCCGGAGCCACCTCTCAGACTCGCCGGAAGCACGTGCCGGACACGCCGGAACCACCTATTGGACAGACCGGAACCACCTGACGGACCCATCTGAAACACCTGCTGAGCACGCCGGAACAACCTGCTCGACTCGCTGGAGCCACCTGCTGGCCACGCCAAAATCACCAGCCGGCTATGCCAGAACCACTTGCTGGACACTCCGGAATCACCTGCGGGGCATGCCGGAACCACCTCTCAGACGTGCCACTACCATGTGCCGGACACGCCGGAAACACCTACTGGACACAACGGAACCGCCTGTCGGACACGCCTGAACCACCTGCCGAGCATGCAGGAACCACCTGCTCGACTCGCAGGACCCACCTGCCGGACACGCAAAAATCACCTGCTGGCTATGCCAGAACCGCTTGCCGGACTTTCTGGAATCACCTGCTGGGAATGCTGGACCCACCTCTCAAATGTGCCAAAATCAAGTGACGGAGACGCCCAAAGCACCTGCCGAGCTAGCCGGAAGCACCTGCTCGAATCGTCGGAACCACCTGCCGGACCTGCCTGAACAACCTGCTGAGCATGCCGGAGCCACCTGCCGGACGCGCCAAAATCACCTGCGGGCTGGGCCAGAACCACTTGGAGGACTCTCTGGGATCACCTGCCGGGCATGCCGGAACCACCTCTCAGACGTGCCAGAACCACGTGCTGGACAGGCCGGAACCACGTCCAGGACAGACCAGAACCACCTGCCGAACCAAACTGAATCACCTGCCGAGAACGCTGGAACCACCTGATCCACTGCCCGGAACCACCCGCCGGACACGTCAAAATCACCTGACGGACATGCCAAAATCTTACCTGCTGGACATGCCAAAATCACCAGCCGGCTATGCCAGAACGACTTGCCGGACACTCCGGAATCACCCACCGGGCATGCCGGAGCCACCTCTCAGACTCGCCGGAAGCACGTGCCGGACACGCCGGAACCACCTATTGGACAGACCGGAACCACCTGACGGACCCATCTGAAACACCTGCTGAGCACGCCGGAACAACCTGCTCGACTCGCTGGAGCCACCTGCTGGCCACGCCAAAATCACCAGCCGGCTATGCCAGAACCACTTGCTGGACACTCCGGAATCACCTGCGGGGCATGCCGGAACCACCTCTCAGACGTGCCACTACCATGTGCCGGACACGCCGGAAACACCTACTGGACACAACGGAACCGCCTGTCGGACACGCCTGAACCACCTGCCGAGCATGCAGGAACCACCTGCTCGACTCGCAGGACCCACCTGCCGGACACGCAAAAATCACCTGCTGGCTATGCCAGAACCGCTTGCCGGACTTTCTGGAATCACCTGCTGGGAATGCTGGACCCACCTCTCAAATGTGCCAAAATCAAGTGACGGAGACGCCCAAAGCACCTGCCGAGCTAGCCGGAAGCACCTGCTCGAATCGTCGGAACCACCTGCCGGACCTGCCTGAACAACCTGCTGAGCATGCCGGAGCCACCTGCCGGACGCGCCAAAATCACCTGCGGGCTGGGCCAGAACCACTTGGAGGACTCTCTGGGATCACCTGCCGGGCATGCCGGAACCACCTCTCAGACGTGCCAGAACCACGTGCTGGACAGGCCGGAACCACCTCCAGGACAGACCAGAACCACCTGCCGAACCAAACTGAATCACCTGCCGAGAACGCTGGAACCACCTGATCCACTGCCCGGAACCACCCGCCGGACACGTCAAAATCACCTGACGGACATGCCAAAATCTTACCTGCTGGACATGCCAAAATCACCAGCCGGCTATGCCAGAACGACTTGCCGGACACTCCGGAATCACCCACCGGGCATGCCGGAGCCACCTCTCAGACTCGCCGGAAGCACGTGCCGGACACGCCGGAACCACCTATTGGACAGACCGGAACCACCTGACGGACCCATCTGAAACACCTGCTGAGCACGCCGGAACAACCTGCTCGACTCGCTGGAGCCACCTGCTGGCCACGCCAAAATCACCAGCCGGCTATGCCAGAACCACTTGCTGGACACTCCGGAATCACCTGCGGGGCATGCCGGAACCACCTCTCAGACGTGCCACTACCATGTGCCGGACACGCCGGAAACACCTACTGGACACAACGGAACCGCCTGTCGGACACGCCTGAACCACCTGCCGAGCATGCAGGAACCACCTGCTCGACTCGCAGGACCCACCTGCCGGACACGCAAAAATCACCTGCTGGCTATGCCAGAACCGCTTGCCGGACTTTCTGGAATCACCTGCTGGGAATGCTGGACCCACCTCTCAAATGTGCCAAAATCAAGTGACGGAGACGCCAAAAGCACCTGCCGAGCTAGCCGGAAGCACCTGCTCGAATCGTCGGAACCACCTGCCGGACCTGCCTGAACAACCTGCTGAGCATGCCGGAGCCACCTGCCGGACACGCCAAAATCACCTGCGGGCTGGGCCAGAACCACTTGGAGGACTCTCTGGGATCACCTGCCGGGCATGCCGGAACCACCTCTCAGACGTGCCAGAACCACGTGCTGGACAGGCCGGAACCACGTCCAGGACAGACCAGAACCACCTGCCGAACCAAACTGAATCACCTGCCGAGAACGCTGGAACCACCTGATCCACTGCCCGGAACCACCCGCCGGACACGTCAAAATCACCTGACGGACATGCCAAAATCTTACCTGCTGGACATGCCAAAATCACCAGCCGGCTATGCCAGAACGACTTGCCGGACACTCCGGAATCACCCACCGGGCATGCCGGAGCCACCTCTCAGACTCGCCGGAAGCACGTGCCGGACACGCCGGAACCACCTATTGGACAGACCGGAACCACCTGACGGACCCATCTGAAACACCTGCTGAGCACGCCGGAACAACCTGCTCGACTCGCTGGAGCCACCTGCTGGCCACGCCAAAATCACCAGCCGGCTATGCCAGAACCACTTGCTGGACACTCCGGAATCACCTGCGGGGCATGCCGGAACCACCTCTCAGACGTGCCACTACCATGTGCCGGACACGCCGGAAACACCTACTGGACACAACGGAACCGCCTGTCGGACACGCCTGAACCACCTGCCGAGCATGCAGGAACCACCTGCTCGACTCGCAGGACCCACCTGCCGGACACGCAAAAATCACCTGCTGGCTATGCCAGAACCGCTTGCCGGACTTTCTGGAATCACCTGCTGGGAATGCTGGACCCACCTCTCAAATGTGCCAAAATCAAGTGACGGAGACGCCCAAAGCACCTGCCGAGCTAGCCGGAAGCACCTGCTCGAATCGTCGGAACCACCTGCCGGACCTGCCTGAACAACCTGCTGAGCATGCCGGAGCCACCTGCCGGACGCGCCAAAATCACCTGCGGGCTGGGCCAGAACCACTTGGAGGACTCTCTGGGATCACCTGCCGGGCATGCCGGAACCACCTCTCAGACGTGCCAGAACCACGTGCTGGACAGGCCGGAACCACGTCCAGGACAGACCAGAACCACCTGCCGAACCAAACTGAATCACCTGCCGAGAACGCTGGAACCACCTGATCCACTGCCCGGAACCACCCGCCGGACACGTCAAAATCACCTGACGGACATGCCAAAATCTTACCTGCTGGACATGCCAAAATCACCAGCCGGCTATGCCAGAACGACTTGCCGGACACTCCGGAATCACCCACCGGGCATGCCGGAGCCACCTCTCAGACTCGCCGGAAGCACGTGCCGGACACGCCGGAACCACCTATTGGACAGACCGGAACCACCTGACGGACCCATCTGAAACACCTGCTGAGCACGCCGGAACAACCTGCTCGACTCGCTGGAGCCACCTGCTGGCCACGCCAAAATCACCAGCCGGCTATGCCAGAACCACTTGCTGGACACTCCGGAATCACCTGCGGGGCATGCCGGAACCACCTCTCAGACGTGCCACTACCATGTGCCGGACACGCCGGAAACACCTACTGGACACAACGGAACCGCCTGTCGGACACGCCTGAACCACCTGCCGAGCATGCAGGAACCACCTGCTCGACTCGCAGGACCCACCTGCCGGACATGCAAAAATCACCTGCTGGCTATGCCAGAACCGCTTGCCGGACTTTCTGGAATCACCTGCTGGGAATGCTGGACCCACCTCTCAAATGTGCCAAAATCAAGTGACGGAGACGCCCAAAGCACCTGCCGAGCTAGCCGGAAGCACCTGCTCGAATCGTCGGAACCACCTGCCGGACCTGCCTGAACAACCTGCTGAGCATGCCGGAGCCACCTGCCGGACGCGCCAAAATCACCTGCGGGCTGGGCCAGAACCACTTGGAGGACTCTCTGGGATCACCTGCCGGGCATGCCGGAACCACCTCTCAGACGTGCCAGAACCACGTGCTGGACAGGCCGGAACCACCTCCAGGACAGACCAGAACCACCTGCCGAACCAAACTGAATCACCTGCCGAGAACGCTGGAACCACCTGATCCACTGCCCGGAACCACCCGCCGGACACGTCAAAATCACCTGACGGACATGCCAAAATCTTACCTGCTGGACATGCCAAAATCACCAGCCGGCTATGCCAGAACGACTTGCCGGACACTCCGGAATCACCCACCGGGCATGCCGGAGCCACCTCTCAGACTCGCCGGAAGCACGTGCCGGACACGCCGGAACCACCTATTGGACAGACCGGAACCACCTGACGGACCCATCTGAAACACCTGCTGAGCACGCCGGAACCAACCTGCTCGACTCGCTGGAGCCACCTGCTGCCACGCCAAAATCACCAGCCGGCTATGCCAGAACCACTTGCTGGACACTCCGGAATCACCTGCGGGGCATGCCGGAACCACCTCTCAGACGTGCCACTACCATGTGCCGGACACGCCGGAAACACCTACTGGACACAACGGAACCGCCTGTCGGACACGCCTGAACCACCTGCCGAGCATGCAGGAACCACCTGCTCGACTCGCAGGACCCACCTGCCGGACACGCAAAAATCACCTGCTGGCTATGCCAGAACCGCTTGCCGGACTTTCTGGAATCACCTGCTGGGAATGCTGGACCCACCTCTCAAATGTGCCAAAATCAAGTGACGGAGACGCCAAAAGCACCTGCCGAGCTAGCCGAAGCACCTGCTCGAATCGTCGGAACCACCTGCCGGACCTGCCTGAACAACCTGCTGAGCATGCCGGAGCCACCTGCCGACACGCCAAAATCACCTGCGGGCTGGGCCAGAACCACTTGGAGGACTCTCTGGGATCACCTGCCGGCATGCCGGAACCACCTCTCAGACGTGCCAGAACCACGTGCTGGACAGGCCGGAACCACGTCCAGGACAGACCAGAACCACCTGCCGAACCAAACTGAATCACCTGCCGAGAACGCTGGAACCACCTGATCCACTGCCCGGAACCACCCGCCGGACACGTCAAAATCACCTGACGGACATGCCAAAATCTTACCTGCTGGACATGCCAAAATCACCAGCCGGCTATGCCAGAACGACTTGCCGGACACTCCGGAATCACCCACCGGGCATGCCGGAGCCACCTCTCAGACTCGCCGGAAGCACGTG